>NC_041381.1:153304158-153418937 GCF_002162155.2 Triticum dicoccoides
CACAAGGTGCTTGCTAAAGGATAAAATATAAAATGTAAAGGTGAAGATCACCATGACTCTAGTAAAAGGTATAAGACAAAAGTAAAATATAGGCCCTTCGTAGAGGGAAGAAGAGGTTGTCATGTGCTTTTATGGTTGGATGCACGAAATCTTAATGCAAAAGAACGTCACTTTATATTGCCACTTGTGATATGGACCTTTATTATGCAGTCCGTCACTTTTATTGCTTCCATATCACAAGATCGTATAAAGCTTATTTTCTCCACACTAATAAGTCATACATATTTAGAGAGTAATCTTTATTGCATGCAACATGACAACTTACTTGAAGGATCTTACTCAATCCATAGGTAGATATGGTGGACTCTCATGGCAAAACTGGGTTTAAGGATATTTAGAAGTACAAGTAGTATCTCTACTTGCCGCAACGAATTTGGCTACCATGAGAGGGAAAGGCAAGCTCAACATGTTGGATGATCGATGACAGTATACTTTATTTTGGATATAAGAAAACATAACCCATTACGTTGTCTTCCTTGTCCAACATCAACTCTTTAGCATGTCACATTTTAATGAGTGCTCACAATCATAAAAGATGTCCAAGGTAGTATATTTATATGTGAAAACCTCTCTTTCTTTATTACTTCCTATTAATTGCAACGATGACCAAAACTATGTTTGCCAACTCTCAACAACTTTTATTCATCATACTCTTAATATGTGAAGTCATTACTCTCCATAAGATCCATATGATCTCTTTATTTCTTTTTATTCTTTCTTTTTCTTTTATTCCCTCAAGATCATAGCAAGATAATCTTTATTATATATAGCTCAAGGAATCAATTACATAGAGGGTTCATCAAGCAAAACTCAAAACTAGATCATTCTAAAACTTTGTTCTACTAGATCAAGATATTACCAAAAGGATCGAACTAAGAAAAATGGTAAAGTTCGGAGTGTGATGGTGATACGATATCGGGGCACCTCCCCCAAGCTTGGTAGTTGCCAAGGGGAGTGCCCATACCCATGTATTTAGTTCTCCTTTGCTGGTGGAGAAGATGGCGGTGATGATGGATAGTCACACATCGAGCGTAGGAGATCCTCCAATTTGAGGATAATGCCCTTGAGTGCGGTGATATGCTCCTTCAACAAAATATTTTCACGTGTGAGATACTTGTTTTGTATGCGAGCTAATGCAATCATCTTGAAAGCATCAATCTCAGTTGGGGTAAGAAGATTTTGATGAAGTTGAAGGATGTCTTCTTCTGCTGCTGCCGGAGCTTGATCCTATCATCCCTGTTGATTTTTCTGGGTTCTTCTCTCTTTAGCTCTATCTTCATAAGCCAAGCATAGTTGCCCTCATTGTTGGAGGAGGGGGACGACATGATGCCTGGCCTTGACAACTCTGGTAGAAAACAGCTCGAAACAAAAACAGAGGATATTTGCATGATACGAGGGTCAAAACCTTTGGGAGATTATATAATGAATTTTTACCGACCAAAAGAAGTATTGTGCAAGAAAACGGAGTCCGGAGAGCACATGATGTGCCCACGATGTAGGGGGCGCGCCCAGGGGGTAGGGCGCGCCCACCACCCTCGTGGACGCCTCGTGTCCTTCCCGGACTACTTATTATTTTCCTATTTTCTTAAATATTCCAAAACGGAGAAAAATTGCTCTTAGAACTGTTTTGGAGTCGGTTTGCTTACCGTACCACGTACCTATTCCTTTTCGGAGTCTGAAGCATTCTGGAAAGTGTCCATTATGTATTCCTCCGGGGTTATGGTTTCAATCACATTGGTTTCAACATTTATGGGATTTCCTGAGATATAATGCTTGATTCTTTGACCGTTCACCACCTTCAGATTTGTGCCTTCGAAGTTGTTGATTTTTATGTGTAGGACCTTGAAGTATGTCTAGAGGGGGGGTGATTAGACTACTTGACCAATTAAAAACTTAACCTTTTCCCAATTTTAGTCTTTGGAAGATTTTAGCAAACTTAGAACAAGTCAAGCAATCTTCACACAATTCAAGCAAGCATGCAAAGAGTATGTTAGCAGAGGAAATTAAAGCATGCAACTTGCAAGAAAGTAAAGGGAAGGGTTTGGAGATTTTAAACGCAATTTGGGGACACGGTGAATTTTGAGCCGTGGTTCCAATAGGTGGTTCTATATTACATCCAAGTTGATGGAGACTTCAACCCACAAAGGGTAACGGTTGCGCGAGTCCACGGAGGGCTCCACCCAAGAAGGGTCCACGAAGAAGCAACCTTGTCAATCCCACCATGGCCGTTGCCCATGAAGGACTTGCCTCACTAGCGGTAGATCTTCACGAAGTAGGCGATCTCCTTGCCCTTACAAACTCCTTGGTTCAACTCCACAATCTTGTCGGAGGTTCCCAAGTGACACCTAGCCGATCTAGAAGACACCACTCTCCAAGAAGTAACAAATGGTGTGTTGATGATGAAATCCTTGCTCTTGTGCTTCCAAAGATAGTCTCCCCAACACTCAACTCTCTCTCATAGGATTTGGATGTGGTGGAAAGAAGATTTGAGTGGAAAGCAACTCGGGGAAGGCTAGAGATCAAGATTCATATTGTAGGAATGGAATATCTTGGCCTCAACACATGAGTAGGTAGTTCTCTCTCAGAAATGGTAAGTTGGAAGTGTAGGTTTGTTCTGATGGCTCTCTCCACGAATGAAGAGGAGGTGGAGGGGTATATATAGCCTCCACACAAAATCTAACCGTTACACACAATTTACCAATCTCGGTGGGACCGAATCAACAAACTCGGTGGGACCGATTCAGTAAACCTAGTGACCGTTAGTGATTTTGGTGGGACCGACATGCAACTCTGTGAGACCGATATGATTAGGGTTAGGGAATAATGTAATCTCGGTGAGACCGATTACACAAACTCGGTGAGACCGATTTTGGTAATTAGCTAACCAGAGAGTTGGTCAGGTAAACTCGATGGGACTGATTTGCTCTTTTCGGTGAGACCGAAATGTTAAGAAAGGGAAACAGAGAGTTTACATTGCAATCTCGGTGGGACCGACCGCTCACTTCGGTTAGACCGAAACATTACAAAGGGAAACAGAGATATTACAATCCCATCTCGGTGAGACCGAGATCCCTATCGGTGACACCGATTTGCCTAGGGTTTGTGGCAGTGGCTAAGACATTTGAACTCGGTGGCGCCGGATAGAAAGAATCGGTAGGACCAATTTTGACTTTAGGTTTAGGTCATATGTGGATATGAGAAAGTAGTTGAGGGTTTTTTGGAGCATATCACTAAGCACTTGAAGCAAGAGGCTCATTAAGCAACACCTCATCCCTCCTTGGTAGTATTGGCTTTTCCTATAGACTCAATGTGATCTTGGATCACTAAAATACAAAATGTAGAGTCTTGAGCTTTTGAGCTCGAGCCAATCCTTTCATCCATAATATTTTGAGGGATCCACTTTCATCATCCATGCCATGCCATTCATTGAGCTTTCCTGAAATATTTGTCTTGAAATAGTATTAGCTCAATGAGCTATATGTTGTCATGAATTACCAAAACCACCTAGGGATAGTTGCACTTTCATTATGGCACCGAAACGATAGACCTCCTCGATAATGTAAGGACCTTCCCATTTAGAAAGGAGTTTTCCTGCAAAAAATCTTAAATGAGAGTTGAAAAGCAACACATAATCACCTACATTAAACTCACGCTTTTGTATCCTGTTGTCATGCCATCTTTTAAGTTTTTCTTTAAACATTTTGGCATTCTCATAGCCTTGAGTTCTCCATTCATCAAGTGAGCTAATGTCAAATAGCCTCTTCTCACCGGCAAGTTTGAAATCATAGTTGAGCTCTTTAATGGCCCAATATGCCTTATGTTCTAGTTCGAGAGGTAAGTGACATGCTTTTCCATAAACCATTTTATACGGAGACATACCCATAGGATTTTTATATGCAGTTCTATAAGCCCATAGTGCATCATCTAGTTTCTTGGACCAATTCTTTCTAGATCTATTAACAGTCTTTTGCAAAATCAATTAAAGCTCTCTGTTACTCAGTTCTACTTGGCCACTAGACTGTGGGTGATATGGAGATGCAATTCTATGATTAATATCATACTTAGCAAACATTTTATGAAAAGCACCATGAATAAAATGTGAACCACCATCAGTCATTAGGTATCTAGGGACTCCAAACCTCGGAAAAATAACTTCTTTAAGCATCTTAATAGAGGTGTTATGATCAGCACTACTAGTTGGGATAGCTTCTACCCACTTAGTAACATAATCAACAGCAACTAAAATATGTGTATACCCATTAGAGGAAGGAAACGGTCCCATATAACCAAGCTCCAAACATCAAATGGTTAAATAACAAGTGAATAATTCATAGGCATTTCTTGACGTCTACTAATATTACCAATTCTTTGACATTCATCGCAAGACAAGACAAACTTACGGGCATCCTTGAAGAGAGTAGGCCAATAAAAACCGGATTGCAATACCTTATGCACAGTTCTATCTCCAGCGTGGTGTCCTCCATAAGCCTCGGAGTGACACTTGCGTAGGATTTATTCCTGTTCATGCTCAGGTACACAATGTCTAATAACACCATCTACTCCTTCTTTATAAAGGTGTGGGTCATCCTAGAAGTAATGTCTTAAATCATAGAAGAACTTTTTATTTTGCTGGTATATGAAACTAGGTGGTATATATATTTAGCAACAATGTATTTAGCATAATCAACATACCATGGAGCAGTACGAGAAGCATTTATGACAGCTAATTGTTCATCAGGGAAGCTATCATCAATAGGTAGTGGGTCATAAAGAACATTCTCTAACCTAGACAAGTTGTCTGCAACGGGGTTCTGCGCTCCCTTTCTATCAATAATATGCAAATCAAATTCTTGTAGTAGCAGAACCCATCTAATAAGTCTAGGTTTAGCATCTTAATTTTCCATAAGATATTTAATAGCAGCATGATTAGTGTGAACAGTTACTTTAGAGTCAACGATATAAGGTCTAAACTTATCACAAGCAAATACACCTGCTAAAAATTCTTTTTCAGTAGTAGCATAATATCTCTGGGCACTGTCTAGAGTTTTACTAGCATATTGAATAACATTTAGTTTTTTATCAACTCTTTGTCCTAAAACAGCACCTACGGCATAATCACTAGCAGCGCACATAATTTCAAAGGGTAAATTCCAATCAGGTGGCTGAACAATAGGTGCAGAAATCAAAGCTTTCTTAAGTATTTCAAATGCTTCTACACAATCATCACCGAAGATAAAAGGAATACCTTTTTGTAAGAGATTAGTCAAAGGCCTAGAAATTTTAGAGAAGTCCTTAACCTCCTATAAAAACCGGCATGACCAAGAAAACTTCTTATACCTTTGATGTCCTTAGGACACGACATCTTTTCAATAGCATCAACTTTAGCTTTATCAACTTCAATACCTCTTTTAGAAATTTTATGCCCCAAGACAATACTTTCATTAACCATAAAGTGTCACTTTTCCCAATTCAAGACAAGGTTAGTTTCTTCGCATCTCTGCAAAACTCGATCAAGGTTGCTCAAGCAATCATCAAAAGAAGATCCATAAACGGAGAAATCATCCATGAAAACCACAACAATCTTTTCACAAAAGTCAGAGAATATAGCCATCATGCATCTTTGAAAGGTAGCAGGTGCATTACATAAACCAAAAGGCATACGTCTACAAGCAAAAGTATCGAAAGGGCAAGTAAAAGTGGTCTTTTCTTGATCCTCTTTTGACACAGGTATTTGAGAGAAACCAGAGTAACCATCTAGAAAGCAAAAATGTGTATGTTTGGATAATCTTTCTAGCATTTGATCAATGAAAGGCAAAGGGTAATGATCCTTTTTAGTAGCTTTATTTAGTTTGCGGAAATAAATTACCATCCTATAACCTGTAACCATTCTTTGCGGGATCAATTCATATTTATCATTAGGAACGACAGTAATACCTCCCTTCTTAGGGACACAATGGACGAGACTTACCCACTGACTATCACCAACGGGATAAATTATACCTGCCTCCAGGAGCTTTAGTATTTCTTTTCTTACCACTTCTTTCATCTTAGGATTTAACCGTTGTTGGTGATCAACAGCTGGTTTGGCGTCTTTCTCCAATTTTATTTTGTGTTGGCATAGAGTGGCACTAATGCCCTTAAGATCATCAAGAGTATATCCAATAGCAGCACGGTGCTTCTTCAGGGTTTTCAATATTTTTTCCTCTTCCTGCTCTGAAAGGTTAGCACTAATAATAACAGGATATATCTTATTTTCATCAAGATAAGCATATTTAAGAGTATCAGATAGTGACTTAAGCTCAAACATGGGATCACCCTTGGGTGGTGGAGGATCCCCTAGAATTTCAACAGGCAAGTTGTGTTTCAATATAGGTCCATGTTTAAAGAATACTTCATCTATCTCCCTTCTTTCATTCATAAACATATCATTTTCATGGTCTAGCAATATTGTTCTAAAGGATCATTAGGAGGCACGACAATAGAAGCAAGACTAAGAATTTCATCCTTACTAGGCAATTCTTTATCATGGGGTTGTCAACGAAATTTAGCAAAATTAAACTCATGAGACATATCCCCCAAACCAACAGTAAAAACATCCTTTTTGCAGTCTATCCTAGCATTAACAGTATTCAAGAAGGGTCTACCAAATATGATGGGACAAAAGCTATCTTGTGGGGAACCAAAAACAAGAAAATGAGCAGGATATTTAACTTTCCCACACAAGACTTCAACATCTGTAACAATCCCAACTGGTGAAATAGTATCTCTATTGGCAAGCTTAATTGTAACATCAATTTCTTCTATCTCAGTAGGTGCAATATCATGCATAATTTCTTTCTATAAGGAATGAGGTATTGCACTTGCACTAGCACCATGCTACCTCTTGAGCACTGCATTGGTTTTCCATGAAGAGGAAAGGGCGATGCAGCAAAGTAGCGTAAGTATTTCCCTCAGTTTTTGAGAACCAAGGTATCAATCTAGTAGGAGGCTCCTCAAAAGTCCCACGCACCTACACAAAGAAACAAGAACCTCGCAACCAACTCAATAAAGGGGTTGTCAATCCCTTCACACTAACTTGCAAAAGTGAGATCTGATCGAGATAATAAGATAAGATAAATATTTTTGGTATTTTTATGATATAGAGTGGAAAATAAAAGATGCAAATAAAAGTAGATGGAAAACTTATATGATAAAAGATAGACCTGGGGGGCATAGGTTTCACTAGTGGCTTCTCTCAAGATAGCATAAGTATTATGGTGGGTGAACAAATTACTATCGAGCAATTGATAGAAAAGTGCATAGTTATGAGAATATCTAGGCATGATCATGTATATAGGCATCACATCCGTGAAAAGTAGACCGAAACGATTTTGGGTCTACTACTATTACTCCACACATCGACCGACTCCTCCCTGCATCTGAGTATTAAGTTCATAAGAACAGAGTAACACATTAAGAAAGATGACATGATGTAGAGGGATAAACTCATGCAATATGACATAAACCCCATCTTTTTATCCTCGATGGCAACAATACAATACGTGCCTTGCTGCCCCTGCTGTCACTGGGAAAGGACACCGCAAGATTGAACCCAAAGCTAAGCACTTCTCCCATTGCAAGAAAGATCAATCTAGTAGGCCAAACCAAACTGATAATTCGAAGAGACTTGCAAAGATAACAAATCATACATAAAAGAATTCAGAGGAAATTCAAATATTTCTCATAGATAAACTTGATCCTAAACCCACAATTCATTGGATCTCGACAAACACACTGCAAAAAGAGTTACATCAAATAGATCTCCAAGAAGATCGAGGAGAACTTTGTATTGAGATTCAAAGAGAGAGAAGAAGCCATCTGTGGACCCGAAGGTCTGTGGTAAACTACTCACAACTCATAGGAGAGGCCTTGGAGATGATGTAGAGGCCCTCCATGGTCGATTCCCCCTTCGGCGGAGCGCCGGTGAAGGCTCCAAGATGGGATCTCACGGATACAGAAGGTTGCAGCAGTGGAAATAGTTTTTCTTGGTGCTCCTAGATGTTTTCGGGGTACGTGGATATATATAGGAGGAAGAAATAGGTCGGTTGACGCTCGAGGGGCCCACGAGGGTGGGGGGCGCGCCCACCCAAGGGGGCGCGCCGGGCACCCTCGTGCCGCCTCGTTTTTTGCTTGACGTCCAGTCCAAGTCCCCTGGATTGCGTTTGTTCCAAAAAGATCGCTCCCAAAGATTTCATTCCGTTTGGACTCCGTTTGATATTCCTTTTCTTCGAAACACTGAAATAGGCAAAAAAACAACAATTCGGGCTGGGCCTCCGATTAGTAGGTTAGTCCCATAATGATATAAAGATGTAAAGTAAAGCCCATAAACATCCAAAACAGGTAATATAATTGCATGGAACAATCAAAAATTATAGATACGTTGGAGACGTATCAAGCATCCCCAAGCTTAATTCCTACTCGTCCTCGAGTAGGTAAATGATAAAAACAGAATTTTTGATGTGGAATGCTACCTAGCATAATTCTCAATGTAATTTTCTTTATTGTGGCATGAACGTTCAAATCCAAATGATTCAAAATAAAAGTTCATATTGACATAAGAAATAGTAATACTTCAAGCATACTAATCAAAGCAATCATGTCTTCTCAAAATAGCATGGCTAAAGCAAGTTTATCCCTACAGAATCATATAGTTTGGTCATGCTCCATTTTCGTAACATAAGAATGCTCTCATCTTGCACACCCCCAATGACAAGCCAAGCAATTGTTTCATACTTTAGTAATCTCAAACTTTTTTCAACTTTCATGCAAAACATGAGCGTGAGCCATGGACATAGCACTATGGGTGGAATAGAGTATGATGATGGAGGTTGTGTGGAGAAGACAAAAAAGAAGAAAGTCTCATGTTAACGAGGCTAATCAATGGGCTATGGAGATGCCCATCAATTGATGTCAACATGAGGAGTAGGGATTGCCATGCAACGGATGCACTAGAGCTATAAATGTATGAAAACTCAACAAAAGAAACTAGTGGGTGTGCATCCAACTTTCTTGCTCACGAAGACCTAGGGAATTTTGAGGAAGCCTATCGTTGTAATATACAAGCCAAGTTCTATAATGAAAAATTCCCACCAGTATATGAAAGTGACAACAAATGAGACTCTCTATATGAAGAACATGGTGCTACTTTGAAGCACAAGTGTGGAAAAAGATAGTAGCATTGTCCCCCTTTTTTCGGGCCTTTCCTTTTTTGGCCTTTCTTTTTTTGGCCTTTTTAGGGATAATTCTCTAATAATGATGATCATCACACTTCTATTTGTTTACAACTCATGAGTTACAACTCAAAACTAGAACAAGATATGACTCTATATGAATGCCTCCGGCGGAGTACCGAGATGGGCAATGAATCAAGAGTGACATGTATGAAATTATGAAGGTGGCTTAGCCACAATACGATGTCAACTACATGATCATGCAAGGCAATATGACAATGATGATGCGTGTCATGATGAAAGGAACGGTGGAAAGTTGCATGGCAATATATCTCAGAATGGCTATGGAAATGCCATAATAGGTTGGTATGGTGGCTGTTTTCAGGAAGATATAAGGAGGTTTATGTGTGATAGAGTGTATCGTATCATGGGGTTTGGATGCACCGGCGAAGTTTGCACCAACTCTCAAGGTGAGAAAAGGCAATGCACGTTACCGAAGAGGCTAGCAATGATGGAAAGGTAAAAGTGCGTATAATCCATGGACTCACATTAGTCATAAAGAACTCATATATCATCAAAAACCAAGCACTACGCACATGCTCCTAGGGGGATAGATTGGTAGGAAAAGACCATCGCTCGTCCCCGACCTCCACTCATAAGGATGACAATCTAAGAACACCTCATGTTTCAAATTTGTTACACAACGGTTACCATACGTGCATGCTACAGGACTTGCCAACTTCAACACAAGCATTCTTTAAATTCACAATTACCCGGCTAGCATGACTCTAGTATCACCACCTCCATATCTCAAAACAATTATCAAGTATCAAATTGATCATAGCATCCAGTTCACTTCCTATGATAGTTTTTATTATACCCAAATTGGATGCCCATCATTCTAGGACCAATTTCATAACCATAGCAAATACCATGATGTTCTAAAAGACTCTCAAAATAATATAAGTGAAGCATGAGATTTCAACAATTTCTACAAAATTAAACCACCGTCGTGCTCTAAAAGGTATAAGTGAAGCACTAGAGCAAAATTATCTAGCTCAAAAGATATAAGTGAAGCACATAGAGTATTCTATTAAATTCCAAATCAAGTGGGTTTCTCCAAAAAGGTGTGTACAGCAAGAATGATTTTGGTAATCTAAAAAGCAAAGACTAATATCATACAAGACGCTCCAAGCAAAACACATATCATGTGGCGGATAAAAATATAGCTCCAAGTAAAGTTACCATTAGATGAAGACGAAAGAGGGGATGCCTTCCGGGGCATCCCCAAGTCTAGGCTTTTGGTTATCCTTGAATATGTTAGGGTTCCATGGGCATCTCCAATCTTAGGCTCTTGCCACTCCTTATTCCATAGTCCATCAAATCTTTACCCAAAACTTGAAAACTTCACAACACAAAACTCAACAGGAAATCTCATAAGCTCCGTTAGTGCAAGAAAGAATAACCACCACATAAGGTACTGTAATGAACTCCTTCTTTATTTATATTAGTGTTAAACCTACTGTATTCAAACTTCTCTATGGTTCATACCCCCGATACTAGCCATAGATGCATCAAAATAAGCAAACAACACACGAAAAACAGAATCTGTCAAAAACAGAACAGTCTGTAGTAATCTGTAACTTTCGAATACTTCCGGAACTCTAAAAATCCTACCAAATTTGGAATTCCTGGGAAATTTGTCTATTGATCGACAACAAAAAGAATCAACGCAAAAGCATATTTCTGTGATTTACTAAAATTATTTTCGTGCGCGCAAAAGTTTTTGTTTTTCAGCAGAATCAAATTAACTATCACCGTAGGTTATCCTATAGGTTCTACTTGGCACAAACACTAATTAAAACATGAAAACACATCTAAACAGAAGCTATATGAAATATTTATTACTAAACAGAAGCAAAAAGCAAGTAAATAAAATAAAATTGGGTTGCCTCCCAACAAGCGCTATCGTTTAACGCCCCTAGCTAGGCATAAAAGCGAGGATAGATCTAAGTAGTGCCATCTTTAATTTTCAGTTTTTTAGCGGAGTCATGCTCGAATCCAAGAGGTTCTTTATGTTTCCCTTCATACTTGGAAATTTTTAGATCTAAAGAATCCAACCGCTTACTGCAAAGATTAATCAACATATTCATGCGGTGAAGATTTCCGCTAACACTCTTAAGAGGTTCAAGAGACTTTTGTAAGATTTTTGTTACTTCGCAAATCTTTTCAAACACTTGTGTTTCTTCTTGGGTAGGATGTGGCCCCTTTTTTTGAGGTAGTGTTCCCACTATTCCCTCTATAATTTCATGCGCAATACTGGGATCAATTTCAATAAAATTTCCTTTGGCAATGCAATCCAAGAGTTGTCTATGGGACATATTTAGCCCAACATAAAAATTGCAAAGTAAAATTCTAAAATTCACCTCTAGGGTGCAATTACGATAAGATTCCATCATCCTATACCAAGCATCTTTTAAGTTTTCTCCTTGCCTTTGCTTGAAGTGAAGAACTTCAAACTCGGGATAGATAGGAGCAGATAAGGGACTAGCCATGACGAGGAGATAAACAATCAAACACACGAGCACACAAAAGGCAAGCGAGAGAGAAGATTGGGAAAGAGAGGGCGAATAAAACGACAAGGGTGAAGTGGGGGAGAGGAAAACGAGAGGCAAATGGCAAATAATGTAATGCGAGGGAGATGAGTTTGTGATGGGTACTTGGTATGTCTTGACTTGAGCAAAGACCTCCCCGGCAACGACGCCAGAAATCCTTCTTGCTACCTCTTGAGCACTGCATTGGTTTTCCTTGAAGAGGAAAGGGTGATGCAGCAAAGTAGCGTAAGTATTTCCCTCAATTTTTGAGAACCAAGGTATCAATCCAGTAGGAGGCTCCTCAAAAGTCCCACACACCTACACAAATAAATAACAACCTCGCAACCAACACAATAAATGGGTTGTCAATCCCTTCACGGTAACTTGCGAAAGTGAGATCTGATAGAGATAATAAGATAAGATAAATATTTTTAGTGTTTTTATGATATAGAGTGGAAAATAAAAGATGCAAATAAAAGTAGGTGGAAAACTTATATGATAAAAGATAGACCCGGGGGCCATAGGTTTCACTAGTGGCTTCTCTCAAGATAGCATAAGTATTATGGTGGGTGAACAAATTACTGTCGAGCAATTGATAGAAAAGTGCGTAGTTATGATAATATCTAGGCATGATCATGTATATAGGCATCATGTCCGTGACAAGTAGACCGAAACTATTCTACATCTACTACTATTACTCCACACATCGACCGACTCCTCCCTGCATCTAGAGTATTAAGTTCATAAGAATAGAGTAACACATTAAGAAAGATGACATGTTGTAGAGGGATAAACTCATGCAATATGACATAAACCCCATCTTTTTATCCTCGATGGCAGCAATACAATACGTGCCTTGCTGCCCCTGCTGTCACTGGAAAAGGACACTGCAAGATTGAACCCAAAGCTAAGCACTTCTTCCATTGCAAGAAAGATCAATCTAGTAGGCCAAACCAAACTGATAATTCGAACAGACTTGCAAAGATAACAAATCATACATAAAAGAATTCAGAGGAGATTCAAATATTTCTCATAGATAAACTTGATTATAAACCCGCAATTCATCGGATCTTGACAAACACACAGCAAAAAGAGTTACATGGAATAGATCTCCAAGAAAATCGAGGAGAACTTTGTATTGAGATTCAAAGAGAGAGAAGAAGCTATCTATCTAATAACTATGGACCCGAAGGTCTGTGGTAAACTACTCACAACTCATCGGAGAGGCCTTGGAGATGATGTAGAGGCCCTCCATGGTCAATTCCTCCTCTGGCGGAGCACCGACGAAGGCTCCAAGATGGGATCTCGCGGATACAGAAGGTTGCGGCGGTGGAAATAGTTTTTCATGGTGCTCCTGGATTTTTTCGGGGTACCTGGATATATATAGGAGGAAGAAGTAGGTAGGTTGACGCTCGAGGGGCCCACGACGGTGCTGGGTGCGCCCACCCCCAGGGGGTGCGCCGGGCACCCTCATGGCCGCCTTGTTTGTTTCTTGACGTCCAGTCCAAGTCCCCTGGATTGCGTTTGTTCCAAAAAGGTCGCTCCTGAAGGTTTCATTACGCTTGGACTCTGTTTGATATTCCTTTTCTTCAAAACACTAAAATAGGCAAAAAAACAACAATTCGGCCTGGGCCTCCGGTTAGTAGGTTAGTCCCAAAAATGATATAAAAGTGTAAAGTAAAGCCCATAAACATCCAAAATAGGTAATATAATAGCATGGAACAATCAAAAATTATAGATACATTAGAGACATATCACACCCATATCACATAAGCCATGATAACAATGATCTCCTATTTTAATAGAAATAACAGGCATGCCTACAACAAGTCTATGTTTATTTTTAGTATCGGGTCTAGCAATTCTAGTAGCTTCATCATAGAAGTAAATAACATGCCCATCAATATTATCAGCCAAAGAGATCTTTAACTAGAGCAATACTAGGTTCAACTTTAATTTGCTCAGGTGGTGTAGGTGTTCTAGTATTACTCTTACGAACCATAGTTGAAGCTTTAGCATGATCCTTTATCCTAACAGGGAAAGGTGGTTTCTCAATATAGGTAGTAGGAACAATAGGATCATTATAAGTGATAGTCTTTTCTTCAACTTTAATAGGTGCAACTACTTTTACTTCAATGTGAGGATCATATTTAAAGCACTTCTCCTTAGGGAGATTGACACGAGTAGCAAATGATTCACAGAAAGAAGCTACTATCTCAGAGTCAAGTCCATATTTAGTGCTAAATTCACGAAAAGCATCGGTATCCATAAAAGATTTAACACAATCAAACTTAGGTGTTATATATACCTGACTCCTTACCTTCGTCGAGATCCCAATCTTTAGAGTTGCGTTTAATACTTTCCAATAAATCCCATCTGAACTCAATAGTCTTCATCATAAAAGAACCAGTACAAGAAGTATCGAGCATGGAGCGATTGTTGAGAGATAGCCGGGCATAAAATTTCTGAATAATAATTTCTCTTGAGAGCTCATGATTGGGGCATGAATATAACATTTACTTAAGCCTCTCCCAAACTTTAGCGATTCTTTCTCCTTTGCGAGGCCAAAAATTATATATATAATTACGATCACGATGAACAAGATGCATAGGATAAAACTTCTGATGAAATTCCAATTTCAATCGGTTGTAGGTCCATGAACCCATATCACATTGCCTAAACCATGTTAATGTCTTTCTCTTCAAAGATAAAAGGGAAGACCTTCTTCTTGATAACATCTTCGGGCATACCTGCAAGCTTAAAAAATCCAAAAACTTCATCCACATAGATTAGGTGTAAATCGGGATGCAATGTTCCATCTCCTGTAAAAGGATTAGCTAGCAGTTTCTCTACCATACCCGAAGGAATTTCAAAGTAAACATTTTCAGTAGGTTCAGTAGGTTGAGGAGCAACTCTTTGCTCTACTGGTCGGGGCGAAGATACCCCGAACAAGCCCCACAAAGGATTACTTTCATAGTAACAAGTGACAGTAAATTTGAGTACACTATATAAATTTTTCCTTACCAAGTTCCACTTACCAAAGGCGCTTCAGTCCCCGGCAACGGTGCCAGAAAAGAGTGTTGATGACCCACAAGTGTAGGGGATCTATTGTAGTCCTTTCAATAAGTAAGAGTGTCGAACCCAACGAGGAGCAGAAGGAAATGACAAGCGGTTTTCAGTAAGGTATTCTCTGCAAACACTGAAATTATCGGTAACAGATAGTTTTGTGATAAGGTAATTTGTAACGGGTAACAAGTAATGATAGTAAATAAGGTGCAGCAAGATGGACCAATCCTTTTTGTAGCAAAGGACAAGCCTGGACAAATTCTTATATGAACGAAAACGCTCCCGAGGACACATGGGAATTATCGTCAAGCTAGTTTTCATCACGCTCATATGATTCACTTTCGTTACTTTGATAATTTGATATGTGGGTGGACCGGTGCTTGGGTACTGCCCTTTCTTGGACAAGCATCCCACTTATGATTAACACCTATTGCAAGCATCCGCAACTACAAAAGAAGTATTAAGGTAAACCTAACAATAGCATGAAACATATGGATCCAAATCCGCCCCTTACGAAGCAACTCATAAACTAGGGTTTAAGCTTCTGTCACTCTAGCAACCCATCATATACTTATTACTTCCCAATGCCTTCCTCTAGGCCCAAACAATGGTGAAGTGTCATGTAGTCGACGTTCACATAACACCACTAGAGGAGAGACAACATACATCTCATCAAAATATCAAACGAATACCAGATTCACATGACTACTTATAGCAAGACTTCTCCCATGTCCTCAGGAACAAACGTAACTACTCACAAATCATATTCATGTTCATCGTTAGAGGGGTACTAATATGCATATAGGATCTGAACATATGATCTTCCACCGAATAAACCAACTAGCATCAACTACAAGGAGTAATCAACACTACTAGCAACCCACAGGTACCAATCTGAGGTTTTGAGACAAAGATTGGATACAAGAGATGAACTAGGGTTTGAGAGGAGATGGTGCTGGTGAAGATGTTGATGGAGATTAACCCCCTCCCGATGAGAGGATCGATGGTGATGATGATGGTGACGATTTCCCCCTCCCGGAGGGATGTTTCCCCGGCAGAACAGCTCCGCCGGAGCCCTAGATTTGTTTTGCCAAGGTTCCGCCTCGTGGCCGCAGTGTCTCATCCCGAAAGCTTGCTTATGATTTTGTTTCAGGGTAAAAGACTTCATATAGCAGAAGATGGGCACCGGAGGCCTGCCAGGGGGCCCACAAGGCAGGGGGCGTGCCCAGGGGGGTAGGGTGCGCACCCCACCCTCGTGGATGGTGAGTGGCCCCCCTCTGGTACTTTCTTCGCTCAATATTTTTTATTAATTCGAAAAATAACTTCCATGGAGTTTCAAGACTTTTGGAGTTGTGCAGAATAGGTCTCTAATATTTGCTCCTTTTCCAGCCTAGAATTCCAGCTGCCGGCATTCTCCCTCTTCATGTAAACCTTGTAAAATAAGAGAAAATAGGCATAAGTATTGTGACATAACTTGTAATAATAGCCCATAATGCAATAAATATTGATATAAAAGCATGATGCAATATGGACATATCATTGCCTTCCCTCCTCTTCGGGGATACATCTTTGAAGGACTCCAGTTGTACTTCTTTTATATAGTTCGCCTTCGTGTACGTTGAAGGCTTTGGAGTGCCAACCTATGCATCACGCTTCGTTTTGATCGTCGGGGAGCTCTTGCCTATTGAGGTAGGCCAAGTAAGGTTCGGTCCAAGGGGCGATAACAGCCTTGATCTCATGAGCGGAGGGTGTTATCTCGATATCCGAACCGCCGATGTTGTCCGCATTGTGTTCGGTGGCTAGGGGTGTGATCAAGTCTACGTTGCCTTCGCTGCTCTCACTTTGCCACACCACAGAAGGCTTGAAAAGCCGTTCCACAAAGGTGTTGGGTGGTACGGGGTCGCGTTTAGCGCCCATACGAGCAAGGATGTTGGCTACCTAATTACTTTCCCGGGCGACATGATGGAACTCAAGTCCGTCGAACCAAGCGGACATTTTCAATATGGAGTTTTGGTATGCCATCATTTTCGAGTCCTTCGCATCAAACTCTCCATTCACCTGTGAAATTGCGAGGTTCGAATCACCGCGCACCTCCAAGCGTTGTATGCCCATGGAGACAGCCATATGAAGACCGTGCAGCAGCGCCTCATACTCGGCTGCATTATTAGAGTCCGTATACATGATTTGTAATACGTAGCGGACTGTGTCCCCCGTGGGGGATGTGAGGATTACGCCAGTCCCTAGTCCGGACAGCATTTTGGAGCCATCAAAGTACATGACCCAATTAGCATAGGGGTTGTACTCTTTAGCGAGTTCGGCTTCCATCCATTCGGCTATAAAGTCGGACAACACCTGGGATTTAATAGCCCGGCGTGGCTTGTATATGATTTCGAACGGTAATACCTCGATGGCCCACTTTGCTATACGGCCCGTGGCATCTCTGTTATTAATGATGTCATTAAGTGGCACCTCGGATGCCACTGTGATCGAACACTCTTGAAAGTAGTGTTGAAGTTTGTGAGACACCATAAAGACTGTGTAGACTATCTTCTGGTAGTGCGGGTATCGGGATTTGCAAGGTGTAAGGACCTCTGATACATAGTAAACGGGTTTTTGGATGGGGAATTTATGTCGCTCCTCCCCTTGTTTGATGACGAGGATGGCGCTTACTACTTGGTTGGTTGCCGCAATGTATAATAACATAGGCTCTCCAACGCCAGGTGCGTCCAAGATTGGGTTGCTTGCGAGAAGGGCTTTTATTTCTTCCAATCCGGCTATGACTGCGTCTGTCCACTTGAACTTATCTGTACGGCGCAGTAGCTTGTATAATGGCAATGCCTTTTCTCCTAATTTGGAGATAAATCGACTCAAGGCCGCTACACATCCAGCTAATTTCTAGACCTGCTTTAGGTCTATTGGCATGGCCAATTGAGACACAGCTCGGATTTTTGCTGGGTAAGCCTCAATTCCTCTATGGGAAACAATGAACCCCGGCAACTTTCCGGCTGGAACTCCAAAGACACATTTTTCCGGATTAAGCCGGATGTCGTATGTTTGGAGATTGTCGAAGGTAAGGTGAAGATCATCCACCAGTGACTCGACGTGTTTTATTTTGATGACCACATCGTCCATGTATGCTTCGACTGTTTTTCCTATTTGTTTTTGCAGGCATGTTTGAATCATGCGCTGGTAGGTAGCCCCGGGATTCTTGAGTCCGAAGGGCATAGTGTTGAAGCAGAAGGGACCATAAGGGGTGATGACTGTAGTTTCCTTCAACTTGATCTGATGGTATCGCGAATAGGCATCAAGGAAGCAGAGCGAATCGTGTCCTGCAGTTGCATCGATAATTTGGTCAATGCGGGGCAATGGGAAAGGATCTTTAGGGCAGGCCTTCTTGAGGTCCTTGAAGTCGACACACAGGCGCCATGATTTGTCCTTTTTAGGGACCATAACCAGATTGGCTAGCCAATCTGGATGTTTGATTTCGCTAATGAACCCAGCCTCCAGTAGCTTGGCTAGCTCTTCTCCCATAGCTTGACGCTTCGGTTCGGAGAATCTCCGTGGTGTCTGCTTCATGGGCTTAAATCCCTTGATTATATTGAGACTATGTTCGACCAGTCTTCGTGGGATGCCGAGCATGTCTGAAGGATGCCAGGTGAAGATATCCCAATTCTCGCACAAGAATGTGCGTAGGGCGACGTCCACTGCCAGATCCAGCTGTGCCCCGATGGATGCTGTTTTATTGGGGTCCGTCGGGTGTACTTGGAATTTTACTATTTCCTTGGCTGGCTTGAAAGAGGTGGACTTGGATCTTTTATCGAGGATCACATCGTCCCTATCCACTTTAGCTCGTAGGGTGGTTAGTTCTTATTCCGCTAGGGCTTCAAACAGTGCCTCTAGGGCCAAGGATGCGGTCTTGTTTTTGGCACGGAGAGCCTTGTCCGGGACGGTTGAGATTGTGATGATTCTGTTAGGGTCGGGCATTTTGAGCTTCATGTACCCGTAATCGGGTATGGCTTGAAAGCGTGAGAAAGCATCTTGGCCGAGGATAGCATGATACCCACTGTTAAAGGGGACTACGTGGAAGAGTAACTCTTTAGATCTATAGTTCTCAGGTGTGCCGAACACCATATGCAGCTTGATTTTTCCCGAGCAGTGTGCTTCTCGACTTGGTATAATACCTCGAAAGGTGGTGTTACTTTGCTCAACGCGTGACCTATCCATCTGCATCTTATCGAGCGTGTCCTCATAGATGAGGTTAAGTCCACTATCACCGTCCATGAGCACTTTGGTTAGCCAGAAACCATCTACGATGGGGTTTAATACCAAGGCGGCGGGTGCTCGGACGGACCAAGCCTTTGGTTCGTCTTCGGCCGTAAAGGTTATTGTCGTATCATTCCATGGGCTTAGTTTGGTAACTTGATGGACTTCGGGGAGGTCGCGTAGCGCCCGTTTGCGCTGTTGTTAGAGGAAAAGGTCTCAAAGACTGTCAGGATGTTGAAATTGTCCTTCTCTGGCGAGTATCCTCATGTGGTTGTGGTGAGGATTGACTCCCCAGTTTTTGCTACCTGTCGCAGTACCTAGCATGCCCGGAGGCTATGGGTTGAGACTGTGTGCAGAGTAGTATGGATCGGGCAGCGTTTGTCCAATAGTTCATCAAGAACGGACCTATGTCCCGTGAAGGGATTGTTCTTCCACCCGCAGCCCGATTGTCGGGTGACCCACCGGGGTATATTCTTTTAGCCCAGGCCGCACTCTGCATCGACGTGGCGGGCTCCAGTTGAGTTTTCTGGGCCCTCCATATGCTTTCCATCACATAGTACTTTTGTATTACCTGCGATAACTCCGTGAAATTATGTATGTGGCGGCAGTCGAGGGCATTCAATATCCCTTCATCTATGCAGTTACAGTGGAAGACCGAGACTACGTCATCGTCCGAACAATCCTTGATCTTGTTTTTAACAAGTAGGAAGCTGGCCCAGAAGTGGTGGACCATTTCCTGGGGTTGCTGCCGTACATAAATCAGGTCATATATATCTAGAGGACTTGAGTTGCTTGGAGAGTATAGATTGTGGTGGGTGGGTGGATTGAATTTTGAATCCTGTCTCACGTCCGTGTTTGGAGATGGTATGGCTTCCGTAGTGACCGGTTCTGGTCTGGCTAAGTGAGAGGGCTCTTGCGACCGTGCCCTTGAGTCAGAGTCCAGTGGGAGTAAAGTCCCTTCCGAGAAGCATCTGACTTGGGGGATTCAGTGACCCGGACATACTTGGTCCTTAATATGGGGGGGGGGGCGGGGGTCGTCGGCGGCCGGTTACTCGACTATCACCATGAAGTGGGTGACCGACGGGTGATTGATTTCCCTTTGGTTGGGCTTGAGCCCTATCCGATCATAGTCCATAGAGACCCCCAGGGCTGCTATGCGGTCTAGTAGTTCGTAAAGATGAAACATCTGCCGGATCCAGTTTTTCGGAGTACTTGGGACCAACGCAGGGACGGTGTCCGGCGGCCATGAGGGGACTCGCGGGCTCGACGGCCGTGTGTGCCTTCATGGTAAAACCGTTGAACCGGAGGGTCTGCCCTAGAGCCAGGCACCCTCCAGAAGTGATGTTGTCATTGATGACCAGGAGAGCCATAGATCGCTTTTGGCAGACAGCACAGCGGAGCTCTCAATGAAAGCACCAATGTCGGTGTCAAAATCGGCAGATCTCGGGTAGGGGGGCCCAAGCTATGCGTCTAAGGATCAATGGTGATAGGAGGCCAGGGAGCATGATGTTTACCAAGGTTCGGGCCCTTTTAATGGAGGTAAAACCCTACTCCTGCTTGATTATGATTATCGAATAGGAAGATTACAAGAGATGATCTACCTTGAGATTGTGATGGCTAACCCTAGATTGCTAGCCTATGAGGATTCCGTTGACGGTGAAGAGTTTGCCTCTGCGGTCTGACCCCTCCCGTTTATATACACACCGGAGGGGGTCTATAGATGGTACAAAGTCAGTTTATCAGGGAAAGAAACCTCCGGACTCTATTCTTGCCGTCCACACGTTGAGAAGTCCCATACAGACACGGTAGATGATCTTCGACGTGATCCTGTGCGGCCCATGCATCCCGACCCAAACTCCTAGGTCGGACATCTGAGGACCCCCGAATCCAGGACTCCCTCAAGGGCAACTTCGGTGGCCCACTCCGACAAGAGCGCGGTCGCAGACGCCATGCGCGTGCTAACAAGGTGCATGAGCACGGCCGCAATCTATGACCGGGTGGCCAAGGCAGCCCAAACGGCCCCTGTTGCTTCTCAGGTGGCGGCAGCAACATTTGCCTCAGGGATAGCAGCTGGCGAGAGCGACGCGGCAGCTGTCCGTTCCATAGCGTTGGCCTTAGCCCTGATGGAGGCCGCCCACGACCATGTCAAGGCCGCCCACGCCCAGCTTGTGGTGGTAACCACACAAATCAAACGAAGCTTCTTCGAGAACGGTCGGGAACCCACAGCCAAAGAGTTGGCAATCACCGAGAGCGTTCGAGCAGCCGCCCGTTCCTCCGCCACATACCTTGCGACGACGGAGCCCGTCCAAGCCTAGATCGCGGCCGGCCACCCCCAGCTCGTGGCGGCCTTTTCCAAAGAGATGGCGGATGCAGATGGCGAGATGCTTGGCGAATATGGTGTAATGGATGCCATGGAGCTCTTTCCCCAGGAGACCGCTGGGCGCGAGCTGGACATGGAGGAGGCGGTGAAGATCGATGAGCACCAGCCGTAGTAGTACTCTTTGTTTTGTTTAATTAAGAGCGCCAGCCTTTAATTTGTTAGAGTATAGTTTAGGCCAGCTAGCTCTGTTTAATTGCTGAACTTGCTCGATTAAGAAGTGTGGGTGTGTTGTAGTCTCCTTTGTGTACCCAAATTATGCAATGACGTGGATGAGCACTGTAACTAGGGAAATTGGAACCAAAATTTCTGACATTCAAACTCATCACACACGGGTTAAACTATCTGAATCGTTTGTGATGTTCACATATCGTACATAGTTCTGAATAAGGGACCGTGTCTGATGACACTTTGCGCGCGAGTTTTTTCACCGAACCGATTGAAAATTTTTGACTTCCGCGAAAATATCTACCTCCCCGCCCCTCCCACTTACGAAAAGCCACATTTCCCCTGTTTCTGCCTTCCTTTCCAAGTTGAAACCTTCACTCCTTGCTTGCAGCGTCGCCCCCCTCGCCGGCGACCCTCCTTCACGTTGCTCGGCCTCGTCTATCCAGGCAGGTAATCCACACCAGACCCCATCCTTCTCCTCCTTCCACATCCCACATGCCCCGACCGCCGACGTGACACCTTCCACCCAAATCACCAATCCCTCCACCAAATAAGTGCCACCCTAAGCCATGGTGCATGCATTATAGCCAGGAGCTCAAGGAGCATTTGGCAACAGAGAAGTAAATCGTGGCCGCACGCGCAGATGAGGTCGGGATGGCTACCATTCGTCCCGACCCCCAGATCTTGGAGGAGCACCTTGCCATTTGCTAGATACGCCGGTTAAGCATGCTCGGTTTACCCGTTGCATGTGCTGCTCCTACCTTTCCTTAACAAATTCTAGTGAATTGTGCTATCTAATTTTACCATGCAATCTATTGCGCCGGTGTATATGTTCTATATGTCATGCAGTGTGGTGCTCACTTATTAACTGTTGGTTAACTACTTGTCATCTTCAGGTAACTGTTTGCTTCAATTCTGCAAATGTGATGTTCAATTCTTCAGGCTGCAATTTTGTATTGTCTTCCATGTGAGAAATAAATCGAATTTATGTTTACAAAATACATGAGAAACGAATACAATTGCTATATTTCCAAGTTGTCAAGCATGCTTGGTTTGGTTATACATTGTGCAATGTGCTACTCTGTTAATGTTTGGTTCATTTGTGTTGTGGTGTTTAGTTAACTGTTTGGTTCAATTCTGCAATGCGATGTTCAATAGTTGTGGGTGCATTCTATTATTATATACCATGTGAGAAGTAAATCGAATTTGGTTGTACTAAATACATGAGAAATAAATACAATTGCTATATTTCTAGTTGTTAAGCATGCTTGATTCGGTTAACTGTCTGATCTTCTATTAGGAGTATGTTATATTGTGCAATGTGGTGCTCAGTTAATGTTTGGTTCATTTTTTGTGGTGCTTAGTTAACTGCTTGGTTCAATTCCGCAATGCGATGTCCAATTATCATGGGTTGAATTTTGTATTGTTGTGCATGTGAGGAATAAATCGAATTTGGCTCCACTTAATACATGAGAAACATATACAAGTGCTATATTTCCTAGTTCTTAATCATGCTTGGTTTGGATAAATGGGTTTTCCATGTGGCTTGAATTAATCTGGTGAATCTGCAATGTGCTAACTACCTTATATGTGTTATAGGGAAACAATGGGAAGCACTGAGGTTTACAATCGAGGTTAGCATGTGCATGGTCCGTTGTCTAATAGCACATTATTGTGCAATTGCAGGAACCATTCTAATATTTAGGTTTTCAACAATTTAGTCTAGCACATGTAGGTCCTGCTGTCAGAGGTTTTGACCCACTGTTTGACCCTTTTTGCATATGGGGAAATGAGTTGTCCTTGAATATCAATCAAGACAAGAAACTCAGAAAGATTGTTAGGATAAAGAAATTAGCAAAAAAACAACAAGATCTTTGTCTGCACAATGAAGAAGACATCAGTTCACTACAAGATGGTACTAACTATTATACCTTGCCTTTTTTAATTCCTTTGCCCCATTTCCAATATAGAGAAGATATTTTTGCACATCCTTGTTTTTAGGCCTTTCCAAAGTAGTTCACTGATGATTACCTCTCAAACCACCTCTATGGTCAGGAGGCGAGGAAGGTTTTCATACAACACCCATGGTTCAATATTGAAGTGTTCCTGAAGAGGACAAAGGATGGATGGTCAATCATCCATAGGCGCTGGACTAAAGTTGCAAAGGCCTTCAACATCAATGAAGGCTCAATATTCGCATTCCGCTTCAGCAGTTTTCCCAATGAGATGCATCTGTCTATATGCCATCTATGATGCTAATTTCGAAAGGTTCTAGATGTTGCATTTGAAACTTGGTGCTGGTGTAGTTGTGTAATGGGGTAGCTGAGTGCTGAAGCTATATCATGTTGCACTCTGATTTATTTCAATTATGAAATCCTGCTTCCTTAAAATGGGAATGAAATATATTATGTGTTTAATATGAATGTCAATTATATTAATAAATGGAGTATTAATAATAGGACAATTAGCCTGCTAATGGCGAATTAGCCTGCTAATTGGTTTTTGCTATTGCAAACGGTTATTGAGAAAATACCATGGGCGGTGACCTAAGGCAATGCACACAGTTTCTAGGAATAAACCGTGTTGGATCGATGAATAATCACACACGACATTCTCTTTAAAACTGTTTGCGTTAGGCCACCTTGCGCAAAAGTTTACCTCGTAAAAACTGTGTGTGATGGACAGCCTTTGCCATACAGTTTCTTCTGTGCACCGTGTGTGATGCATTCAATAACGCAAACGATAAAAAATTTAATATTGTGTGCGATGGGAACGCTACCACAAACGATTTAACGGGGAAAATTGTGTGTGATGTACCTACGAACGAAAACATTTTCCTTGCAGCAACTGCGTGGGATGTATATATGAACGGAAACATTTAGCGGGACTGACGCGTGGGATGTACTTACGACCGAAAACGATTTCGCCTGTATAATTGTATTTTTTAGTACTACTGCACGTATAACTGTATTTGCTCGCTCGCCAGTCGCACACGACCTCATATTGACGAGCGTGTGTGCCAGGAGGGCATATCCCCGATGGTTTATGGGTCATGTAGGAAGGATCCCCCTATCGCAGTCACTCACTAGGTGACGGTTCCGAACACCGTTGCGGAAAGGGGTTAAAAACCGTTTGTATAGCACCTTGATGTACCAGTGTCTTGTCGAAGTTGATTTTAAGGCCAGACATCTGTTGGAAGCAGAAGATTGGAGATGTCCGCATCCGAGCCTCCCACCATAATAATGGTGTCATCGGCGTATTGGAGGAGGGAGATCCCAACACCGCCGGCCAAGTGGGGGGTAATCCCAGGAATATGGCTCGTCGCCTTCGCCTTGTGCAGGATGGCGGCAAGAGTGTCAACCACCATGTTGAACAAAAACGGGGAGAAGGGATCACCCTGTCTAACCCCACAGAGGGTGGGGAAGTATGGCCCAATCTCCTCATTGATGTTAACGGTAGTGCGACCACAAGTGACCATCTGCATCACGTGGGTGACCCAACGGTCGTCGAAGCCCTTTCGGAGAAAAACCTCCTGAAGGAAAGTCCAACTGACTGTATCGTAGGCCTTATGGAAATCAATCTTCAGGAAGACCGCCTTGAGATGTTTGGCGTGGACCTCATGGAGGACTTCATGAAGGACTAGCACCCCGTACAGGATGTAACGACCTTGGATGAAGGCCAATTGATAGGGGTGGGTAATGTGATCCGCAAGCAGGGTCACCCTATTGGCATACCCTTTCGCCAGGATACAGAAGATCACGTTGATCATCGTGATCGGACGAACTGGTGGATATCGGATGCCCCAAGGACTTTCGGGATGAGCGAGATGATCCCTAAATTGAGGCGGCCAGGATCAATGGAGCCCACAAAGAACTCATCGAATATGGCCATGATCTCCGGTTTGATCACATTCTAGAAATTCTGGAAGAATTTCACCGGGAGGCTGTTGGGGCCTGGGGCTGACGACGGGTTCATGCCTCTAATGGCCGTCCATACCTCGCCTTCCGAGAACAGTGCGGTCAGGGCCGAGTTTTCAACCGGGGAGACCTGTGCTACCTCTTGAGCTTGCATTGGTTTTCCCTTAAAGAGGAAAGGGTGATGCAGCAAAGTAGCGTAAGTATTTCCCTCAGTTTTGAGAACCAAGGTATCAATCCAGTAGGAGACGACGCACAATTCACCGAATACCTGCACAAACAATCAAGAACTTGCAACCAACATGATAAAGGGATTGTCAATCCCTTCACGGTCCCTCGCAAAAGTGAGATCTGATAGAGATAATAAAGTAAATATTTTTGGTATTTTTGATGTATAGATTGGAAAGTAAAGATTGCAAAATAGTAGATCAGAAACTAGCAAGATGTAAACAAATTTCAATAATATGGAAAATAGATTCAATATAATGGAAAAGAGACCCAGGGGCCATAGGTTTCACTAGTGGCTTCTCTCAAGATAGCATATATTATGGTGGGTGAACAAATTACTGCCGAGCAATTGATAGAAAAGCGCATAATTATGATGACATCCAAGGAAATGATCAGGAACATGGGCATCCCATCCGTGTCAAGTAGACCGACTCTTGCCTGCATCTACTACTATTACTCCACACATCGACCACTATCTAGCGTGCATCTGTCGCACCCTAGCTAGTCATGCATTAGAGTGTTGCATCATGTTTACTCTTTCATCAGAAACTTGAAATGGGGATCTGTGAAACCCTCAGAATCATTTTTGAAAATGATCAAAATAAAAATTTCTCCAAAAGGGTCCAAGAAAATGCTCATGTTGCTCCCTGAAAATACTGGACAGAGATAAAAATCAAACCAATATTTTTAAGAGCTCATAGGTATTTATTTTGGGCATTTGGAATTAATGCATAAATATTTGCATTGGAAATATATTAATTATATATATTAATATATGTCCAAATATTATGCCAATTATAAAGCAGCTCTGGAATAATATATCTAGCTCCTGCAAAAATTGGCATAAGGTAAATAAATGATTTAATATATTATTTAAATCAAAACAAATGTCAGAAATTAGAAAACAGAAAATTAAATAACAGGAGGGGCTTACCTGGGCTCCTCCACTGTGCGGCCCAGCCAGCTGGCTGGCCCAGCCAGCAGGCGGCCCAGCCCGCCTCCCTCCTCTGTCGTCTTCGTCCTCGACAGAGGGAGGGGAGTGTGGCCGGCGCGCGCGCGCGCCACCGCGCCACGCCACCTGCTCGGCTGCCTGCCTGCCCTCCCCTCCTCGCTCGATGCCCCGGACGACGCCACGCCTCCCCCCTGCTCTCTCTCACTCTCCCTCAGTTCCTCCCTCCTCTCCCTCGCTCTCTCTCTCACACGGCCGAACACCACCCTCGCCGCCGTTCGCCACAGCAGCCGTCTCCGGCCACCCCTCGCTTCCCCGACTAGCTCAGGAGCTCCACCTCGACCCCCACTTCCTCCCCACCGCTCCACGGCTCTCTGGAAGCCCTGCACCGCCGCCTACGTCGCCGTTCCCCTCCTCGGCCACCGGAGGTCATCGCCGTCGATTCGCTGCACTCCGGCCGTCCCCGAGCCCGCTAACCATCCCTGCAGCTCCGCGGTGAGCCACCGATTCGATTCCCCCTTGCCCCGTCGTCCCTAGCCTTCTGTAGCTGCCGCCCCCTTGAGCTCCGAAGCTCGACGCCGCCGGCGATGTCGCCGTCGTGGCCACGGTCACCGTAGCGCCCAACCGAGAACACTATCGTGCTCCACACCTCACTAGGAGCACGCAGCACGCACCAACGCCTCCCCAAACACCCTGCAACGCCGATTCCGACCGCACCCGAACTCCGGCCGCCGCTCACGAGCTCGCCGTCGACGGTACAGACCACCCCAGGCACGGCCACCACCACCGTTCGACGCGCGGGAGCAAGGGCTCTCCAACGAGCCCAAGCACGGCCTCGCCCGTGCCCTGTAGCGCGATCCCGCATCGCGCCGCCGTCTCGGGCCTCGCCGGCGTCATGTCGCCGGTGGGTTTGACCCACTTTGACCACGGCAGGACCCCCCCTGAGTCCCTGACAGGTGGGCCCAGCCCTGTAGCTAATTAGGATTAGCGCTAACCACTGTTAGTTAACCCCCTGACACTGACCAGTGGGCCCCAGCGCCACTAATCCCTAATTAGAATTAATTTAAACCTGTTAAACCCCCCTGTCACTGACGTGTGGCCCCCACACGTCAGGTTTGAGCCAGACCTGTTCCGTTGACCTGCTGACGTCACACTGACGTCATGCTGGCGCAATAATTATATTTCTGGATTTAAATTAAATCAGGAAATTCCAGAATATTATTTAAACTTCAAAAATTCATAACTTTTATTCTGTAACTCCAAATTGGACAAATTATATATGAAAAATGATCAGAAAAATCCAATCTATCCATCTGTACTATTTTCATGCATGATCAAACAAGTTAAATTGATGTTTTAAGCAGAACAAGGAAAAGCACTTTAAAAGGCCATGTTTGAGTTTGAAATTTGAATCTTTGATTCAAATTTGTTCAAACCCTTCTGGTTTTAGTTGCATTAGCCCAACACACTCATATTGCCATGTTTCATGCATGCATCATTTTGTTGCACATTGTTTGGTGATGGTTGTGTATCGATGTCCTTTGCGACAGGTTCTGCCTCCGAGGAGTACCGTGATTACCCTAACGAAGAACCGTATCAGTGCATCGAACCATCAGGCAAGCAACCAACCATTTGATCATATCGATACAATCCCATGTTCTCGCTCCTGCTCTCTTTTACTGCATTAAGACAACGCGTTTCAAACTGTTGTGTGCTACGGTAGTTGAACCCATTTCCTCTGCATGACCTGTCATTGCCACAGTAACTAGATGAAACCCACTAGCATGTGTAGGAGTTGATTGAGCCATATGTATGTGTTGTTCCTACCTTGCTATGCCTGCTATGCTTAGAGTTGTGTCAGGTCTGGTTCATCTGGGTGATGGCTAGAGTGAAATGATTATGTCGGAAATGAGAGTGGTGTGGGGAACACGATTTGGTAAAGGTATCGATGAGAGGCCATGTAGGAGTACATGGTGGGTTGTTTCATTGAAGCCGACCTTAAGCACTGAGATCTGTATGTGTGATGACCCCGCTCGACTTCTTATTCACCCTAGCTCTCTGTCTAGGAGTTGCAAGTAGTTTCTGGTGTTTGTAGCCTACTGGAGGCCGTGGACAGCGCTGACCGTAGGGGTGGGCTGTGATGCGGTAGGTACGTGGCACGGTGTACCGAATACCCGTTAGGTATCTCGGGAACCCTGTTCACATCGTTCGGGGCCGTATGGGAAACCTCGGCCGGACTCCCTGCGGATGGAACCTGAATAGGCGATAAACCTGGACTAGAGGCTTAAGTGTTTAGGTAGGTCGTGGTCTACACCCACGTCGGCTTTCGCTTGAAGTCTGCCGAGCACATATCGTGTGCAGACGCTAAGTGGTGGAAACATGTATGAAGAAGTACACCCCTGCAGGGTTATCATGATCTATTCGAATAGCCGCGTCCGCGGTAAAGGACTACTTGGTTGCCTATACAGTTCATAGACAAGTAAATGGAAACTGCTAAAAGCCTCAAGATAAGTGTGAGTGCCGAGGATGGCTCTTCCGTAGGAAGACGAAGGCGGATCCTCGGTAGTGTATTGAAGTGGTGAGTAGTGGACTCGTGTGCGCAAAACCATTTCAAGTTGGAGTATCGTAGGATAGTCTAGCCAAGAGTCAAAGCTGGCTTGCTGCAATAACTCCACCAACCCTTCTTGATAATATGCATATATGTAGGATCTGATGTAAGTCTTGCTGAGTACCTTTGTACTCATGTTGCTATAATCTACATTTTACAGAAGACGCTGCAACCCCTTCTGATGGGTTCTATGTAGACGTTGACATCAACGAGTAGGCTAAAGACCCAGGTGGTGACCCTGAGCTTGTGAAGGACCACGTAGTATAGCTAGGCTTTCCAAGCCTCTTTTATTTTACTAGTTGTCTGTACTCAGACAAGTTACTTCCGCTGCTGGTTTGTATGACTGTATGACTTGTATGTTGGGTCGTGAGACCCGTACCTTTGTGTATGTTATGTATGGCTCCCTGAGCCTTAAATAAAGTACTTGTGTCGTAGAGTCTTGTGGTGATGCTTCGTTGTATTTGCACATATCGAGCATATTGTGTGTATGATTGAAATGCTTGGTATGTGTGGGATCTGACTATCTAGTTGTTTATCTTTAGTAGCCTCTCTTACCGGGAAATGTCTCCTAATGTTACCGCTGAGCCATGGTAGCTTGCTACTGCTCTGGAACACTTAGGCTGGCCGGCATGTGTCCTTCTTCGTTCCGGTGTCTGTCCCTTCGGGGAAATGTCACGCTTTGAGTACCGGAGTCCTGTTAGCCCGCTACAGCCCGGTTTACCGGAGTCCTGCTAGCCCAGTGCTACAGCCCGGACCCACTTGCTGATGACCGACACGTTCGAGGCTGGGTCATGGATGCCTGTCCCTGTAAGTCTGTGCCACTTTGGGTTTACGACTAGTCATGTCAGCCCGGGCTCCTTATCATATGGATGCTAGCGACACTATCATATACGTGAGCCAAAAGGCGCAAACGGTCCCGGGCAAAGGTAAGGCGACACCCGTAGGGATACCGTGCGTGAGGCCGCAAAGTGATATGAGGTGTTACCGGCTAGATCGATGTGACATCGAGTTGGGGTCCTGACAGCGTTGGCATCAGAGCCGGACTGCCTGTAGGTTCTTCAAGCCAAACTGGTCGATGTTGAGTCTAGAAATTCTTTAGTTATATGTAGGGGAATTGTTTGTGGGTTGGAACATAAGGCTCTTTTTATTCCTCTATCTTATGACATTCTGATCTGAGTCAGTCCATTCTTCCACCGGGGGTTAAGGAATTAGGATCTATTCTCTCTATCAGGATCACGTGTTACCAATCAGTAGTACCTTATAAGTTTGATGGATACAAGCCTAGTTCAGTTCTACTACCACATTATGTTGTTAGAATGGATTCAGAACTTTGATATGATGATGTTGAGTGTGTATGTAATCCTTTGTCAAATGTCTCAAAATCCTTCTTGAGCATTTACAGCTGTTATGCTGCCGAAATTTTGCTAGAAATTCTAATGCCCTTGCATTATGATTGTGCTTTCAGATGGCCACTCGCGACCTCAATCAAGTGGTTCACCTGACTCGATGCCTAGATGTACCCGACCATACTGCCAAGTTGGTCAGGGTAATGACTGAGGCTGGATACCGCTGGTATCCTGAGTACACGGTCGAAGAGCAATTCCGAGACTTTAATCAAAGCCAGTATCTCTGCACTGTCAGGATATTTCCATCTTATCCTGGATCCACCGAGCCTCTTCACTGCTCCTATGGACTCGGGGTTACTATTGAGATGGCTGTGCAGGACGCCGCCTACTCTATGATGACCATTATGCGAGTCAGATCTGGTCTATTTCGGGACTCTGATTTCTGGTACATGCCAGGATCACTTCCGGGAGCACAAGGGTATCTCCAGGCTATCTATGCTGACCCCACTCAGGAGGATTCACGGACTCGCACCACTGCTGAGATGCTCGAGGATAAGGACCGTGAAAATCGGGCCTTGAGGTTAGAGCTCTTCAATACCCGTGCTGACCACTGGGCCACTTTGACTCGGTTTGCACCGGCGGTGCAAGCTGGATATTCGGATATGCGCGATCTCTATCCTGTGAGATCTGCTCTGCCGGACGTGATGGTTTGGCGTGATGTAGGAGGCATCACCCCACCTCGCGGTCCCCGCAGGCCACCGTCTGTTGGTCCAAGACCTCATCCTAGCCCCTATGGTCCACAAGCTCCGCGAGACCGTCTGTTTCCGGATGATCATGTTGAGCTTCCAGGCTATGGAGGTGACTTCTACGAGGACTACTACGGATCGGTCTGAGTTAGTGGTAGTATCACTAGTTCGCACTAGCTGTGTCGTCTATCGTCCCGCGTGACTCGTGGGATATGACCTAGTTTGTACTCTTTCCGGAGGTGTAGAAAAATAATGTATAGGAGCTTGGGATGCCTCCGATGAGATGTAATCCTTTTCTCACCGTAATAGTACCTTGTTTGGTCTTGTACTAAACCCTGTATGGTGTGTATGATGATGGAATAAAGGAAGCAGTTTCTGTATCTACCATGTCATACGGATGATCATCTTGCATTTCGAGTTATTCCTTACATTCTGTATCCTATGTCGGAATTTTATCATTCTGACTAAATCATTGTCTTGTTTACCTAGGATGGTCAACACGCGCGCTAACCCTGCTTCTCAAGAGCAGGCCGAAGGCAGTGAAGGCAGGAATGAAAATCTGCCTCATCCTCCTTCCCTAGCCGAGGTTATGATGGAAGCTCAGAGAAACAAGCGGGAGACCAACCGTTTGTTGGAGCGTATTGAACAGAACACAGCACACCATCAGAGGACTAACGTGGTGTCACTCAGTGATTTTATCAAATTACATCCACCCACGTTCCACCACTCCGTCGAGCCTCTCGACGCTGATGACTGGCTTCGCAGTATCTCTCACAAACTGCGTTCCGCGCTGGTAGCGGAGGCTGACAAGGTCACCTTTGCTGCATATCATCTTGAAGGCCCCGCCGGTCTATGGTGGGAAAATTATGGAGCTATGCGCCCAGCGGGCCATGTCACTACTTGGGCTGAATTCAGCGAGGCTTTCCGTGAACATCACATTCCGGAGGGTCTCATGGACCGTAAACGTGAAGAATTTTGCAGTTTCACCCAAGGCCGACTTTCTGTGGATGTTTACAGCAGGGAGTTTGGTAATCTCGCACGATATGCAACCGAGGAAGTTTCTACCGACGCCAAGAAGCAAGCAAGGTTCCGTAAGGGCCTTAGTCCTGAGCTTCGCAGCGACCTCCGTCTGCATGAGTGCACATCTTTTCAGAAACTTGTCAGCAAAGCCATCAGTGCTGAAACTGGTCAGACTGACTATGACGCAACACGCAAGCATGGCCGTGACATGGGTTCCTCATCCGGTGCTGGTCCTCAGAAGCGCCGCGTGTGGGTACCCAACACCGCCCTGCCACCCAGGTTCACACCGAGGCCATCTTTCCAGGCGCCTCGCCCTGTTCAACAGTCTGCACCGGCCAAGCCCTATGGGGGTCCAACTAACAATGCTCCTCCACGTACCAGTTCCGTGACCTGTTTCAAGTGTGGGGAATCTGGTCACTATATGCGTGAGTGTCCCCAGACCAACCCCAACCAGTCTGCTAAAGCTGTTGGCCGTGGCAAGCCGACAAGAAAAATATTCCACGCCAAGCCGGTCACCGCTTCACGTGGCCATGTCAACTGTATCTCTGCCGAAGAAGCTCAAGAGGATCCCAACGTCATTCTCGGTACGCTTCTTGTTAATTGCCACCCGGCATCTGTTCTTTTCGATACAGGAGCCTCTCATTCTTTTATATCTGAAAACTATGCTCGCTTGCATAACGTCGCATTCGGTGATATGCCAACCTCTATGGTAATTCAAACTCCGGGATCCAAGTGGCAAACTTCTAGAGTAAGCCATGGAAATGAAATCCAAGTCGACAGACTTGTTTTCCTCGCGTCTTTGATAGCCCTTAAATCTTCAGATATTAATATCATTCTGGGTATGGACTGGATGTCAGCTCATCAAGCCAAAATTGATTGCTTCTCTAGGACTGTTCAACTCACCCATCCTTCGGGGAAGATAGTCAATGTCTTGACCCGAATAGCCAAGCGACAATTATATTCTCTTAACGCCAGCCCTTTGCCAGACCTTGAGGACGTGCCGGTAGTCCGTGACTTCCCGGATGTCTTTCCAGAGGAATTGCCAGGTGTTCCACCTGACAGGGATGTTGAGTTCGTAATAGACCTCGTTCCAGGAACCGTTCCGATTGCTAGAAGACCTTATAAGATGGCACCCCTAGAACTAGCCGAGCTTAAGAAACAACTCGATGAGTCTTTGAAAAAGGGTTTCATCCGACCTAGTTCATCTCCGTGGGCTTGCCCCGTTCTCTTCGTCAAGAAGAAGGATGGTACGGACCGGATGGTTGTAGATTACCGACCTGTCAATTTGGTCACAATCAAGAACAAATATCCGCTTCCCAGGATCAACGACCTGTATGATCAGCTCGCTGGATCCTCAGTCTTCTCCAAGATGGATTTGAGGTTGGGCTACCATCAAATCAAGATCAGAAACGGGGACATTCCTAAAACGGCCTTTGTTACTCGTTATGGCCAATACGAGTACACCGTCATGTCCTTCGGTTTAACCAACGCTCCAGCCACCTTCTCTCGGTTAATGAACTCAATCTTCATGGAGTATTTGGATAAATTCGTCGTGGTTTACCTCGATGATATACTCATCTACTCCAAGAACGAGGAAGAACATGCCGAACATCCAAGGCTAGTGTTGAAGAAACTTCGAGAGCATCGCCTTTATGCCAAATTTTCTAAATGTGAATTCTGGTTGTCAGAAGTGACCTATCTGGGTCATGTAATATCTGGTAAAGGTATTGCTGTTAACCCTGAGCGAGTTCAAGCCGTCCTTAATTGGACTCCACCTGAATCGGTCAAGCAAGTTCGGAGTTTTCTAGGCTTAGCGAGCTATTGTCGTCGCTTTGTCGAGAACTTCTCCAAGGTTGCTAAACCTCTAACCGAACTCCTCAAGAAAGATAAGAAGTTCGAGTGGACTCCACAATGTGAGCACAGCTTTCAGGAACTGAAAAGACGCCTGACCTCTGCTCCCGTACTGGTACCGCCAGACTTCTCCAAGGACTTTGTTATCTACTGCGACGCCTCGCGACAAGGACTAGGTTGCATTCTCATGCAAGATCGACACGTAATTGCCTACGCTTCACGGCAATTGCACCCACATGAGGAGAATTATCCTACTCATGATCTAGAGCTTGCAGCTGTAGTCTATGCACTTAAAACCTGGCGACATTACCTCCTCGGTAATCGTTGCGAAATATTCACTGATCACCAAAGTTTGAAGTACATCTTCACCCAACCGGATTTGAATCTCAGGCAAAGACGTTGGGTCGAGTTGATCACAGATTTCGACTTAGGAATAACTTACACCCCAGGAAAAGCCAACGTCATGGCTGATGCGCTAAGTCGTAAATCTTATTGTAACAACCTGATATTACAACAAAGTTAACCGCTTCTCCATGAGGAATTTCGGAAGCTTAACCTTCACATTGTTCCTCATGGTTTTCTTTCCACCTTGGTAGCAAAACCTACTCTTACGGATCAAATCATTGCTGCCCAAAAGCGAGATAAGGGAATATCTAAAATCAAAGAGAACATTGCTAGCGGAGGTGCTAGTTGTTTCTCCACAAATGATCATGGTGTTGTGTACTTTGAGAACCGTCTAGTGGTTCCCAAGAACCAGCATCTACGGCAGTTGATCCTTAAGGAGGCTCATGAATCTCCTCTCACCATTCATCCCGGTAGTACTAAGATGTATCAGGACCTACGCCAGAGGTTCTGGTGGACTAGGATGAAGAGAGAGATTGCTCAGTATATTGCAAATTGCGACGTCTGTCGTCGTGTAAAAGCAGAGCATCAACGGCCTGCTGGCACCCTTCAACCCTTAGCTATTCCTGAATGGAAATGGGATAAAATTGGTATGGATTTCATTACCAGTTTTCCCAGGACCAAGAGAGGGAATAATGCTATTTTCGTCGTGGTCGATCGTCTTTCCAAAGTAGCCCATTTCTTACCTGTTCGTGAGAGTATAACCGCTAGTCAGCTGGCAGACTTATACATCTCCCGAATAGTGTCTCTCCATGGTGTTCCTTTGGAAATTAACTCGGATCGAGGAAGTCTTTTCACCTCTCAATTTTGGGAAAGTTTGCAGAATGCTATGGGAACCCGTCTCTCCTTTAGCACCGCTTTCCACCCTCAGTCAAGTGGTCAAGTGGAACGCGTCAACCAAATTCTAGAAGACATGCTTCGAGCCTCTGTTATCTCATTCAGAATGGACTGGGAGAAGTGCCTTCCATTTGCCGAATTCGCTTACAACAACAGCTATCAATCTAGCTTGGGTAAATCCCCTTTTGAAGTTCTCTATGGACGACGGTGTCGAACACCCCTTAACTGGTCAGAGACCGGGGAAAGACAATTCTTTGGCCCGGATATGATTCAGGAAGCAGAAGAACAAGTTCGCATCGTTCGTGAAAAGTTGAAAACAGCCCAATCTCGTCAAAAGAGTCAATATGACCGAAAACATAAGGCTATGACTTTCGAGATTGACGAGAAGGCTTATCTTCGGGTCACCCCTCTGAAGGGAACCCATCGTTTCGGTATCAAAGGCAAATTGGCTCCTCGTTACATTGGACCTTTTCGCATTCTCGCCAAACGAGGAGAAGTTGCCTACCAGTTGGAACTACCTCCGCACCTCTCCAGAGTCCACGATGTCTTCCACGTTTCTCAACTCAGGCGTTGCTTCTCGGATCCTATCCGTGAAGTGGACCACGAAACGCTTGATCTCCAAGATAATCTTACATATCGAGAGTACCCCATTCGTATCCTCGATCAGGCCGAACGTACCACCCGACGTCATAATATCAAGTTTCTCAAAGTTCAATGGTCGCACCATTCTGAGGATGAAGCAACTTGGGAAAGGGAGGATCGTCTTCGACTTGAGTATCCCGCCTTCTTTCTGGAGGAACCCAAATCTCGGGACGAGATTCTTTTGAGTGGGGGTGAGTTGTCACACCCTAGCTCGTCATGCATTAGAGTGTTGCATCATGTTTAGTCTTTCATCAGAAACTTGAAATGGGGATCTGTGAAACCCTCAGAATCATTTTTGAAAATGATCCAAATAAAAATTTCTCCAAAAGGGTCCAAGAAAATGCTCATGTTGCTCCCTGAAAATATTGGACAGAGATAAAAATCAAACCAATATTTTTAAGAGCTCATAGGTATTTATTTTGGGCATTTGGAATTAATGCATAAATATTTGCATTGGAAATATATTAATTATATATATTAATATATGTCCAAATATTATGCCAATTATAAAGCAGCTCTGGAATAATATATCTAGCTCCTGCAAAAATTGGCATAAGGTAAATAAATGATTTAATATATTATTTAAATCAAAACAAATGTCAGAAATTAGAAAACAGAAAATTAAATAACAGGAGGGGCTTACCTGGGCTCCTCCACTGTGCGGCCCAGCCAGCTGGCTGGCCCAGCCAGCAGGCGGCCCAGCCCACCTCCCTCCTCTGTCGTCTTCGTCCTCGACAGAGGGAGGGGAGTGTGGCCGGCGCGCGCGCGCGCCACCGCGCCACGCCACCTGCTCGGCTGCCTGCCTGCCCTCCCCTCCTCGCTCGATGCCCCGGACGACGCCACGCCTCCCCCCTGCTCTCTCTCACTCTCCCTCAGTTCCTCCCTCCTCTCCCTCGCTCTCTCTCTCACACGGCCGAACACCACCCTCGCCGCCGTTCGCCACAGCAGCCGTCTCCGGCCACCCCTCGCTCCCCCGACTAGCTCAGGAGCTCCGCCTCGACCCCCTCTTCCTCCCCACCGCTCCACGGGTCTCCGGAAGCCCTGCACCGCCGCCTACGTCGCCGTTCCCCTCCTCGGCCACCGGAGGTCATCGCCGTCGATTCGCTGCACTCCGGCCGTCCCCGAGCCCGCTAACCATCCCTGCAGCTCCGCGGTGAGCCACCGATTCGATTCCCCCTTGCCCCGTCGTCCCTAGCCTTCTGTAGCTGCCGCCCCCTTGAGCTCCGAAGCTCGACGCCGCCGGCGATGTCGCCGTCGTGGCCACGGTCACCATAGCGCCCAACCGAGCACACTATCGTGCTCCACACCTCACTAGGAGCACGCAGCACGCACCAACGCCTCCCCAAACACCCTGCAACGCCGATTCCGACCGCACCCGAACTCCGGCCGCCGCTCACGAGCTCGCCGTCGACGGTACAGACCACCCCAGGCACGGCTACCACCACCGTTCGACGCGCGGGAGCAAGGGCTCTCCAACGAGCCCAAGCACGGCCTCGCCCGTGCCCTGTAGCGCGATCCCGCATCGCGCCGCCGTCTCGGGCCTCGCCGGCGTCATGTCGCCGGTGGGTTTGACCCACTTTGACCACGGCAGGACCCCCCTGAGTCCCTGACAGGTGGGCCCACCCCTGTAGCTAATTAGGATTAGCGCTAACCACTGTTAGTTAACCCCCTGACACTGACCAGTGGGCCCCAGCGCCACTAATCCCTAATTAGAATTAATTTAAACCTGTTAAACCCCCCCTGTCACTGACGTGTGGCCCCCACACGTCAGGTTTGACCCAGACCTGTTCCGTTGACCTGCTGACGTCACACTGACGTCATGCTGGCGCAATAATTATATTTCTGGATTTAAATTAAATCAGGAAATTCCAGAATATTATTTAAACTTCAAAAATTCATAACTTTTATTCTGTAACTCCAAATTGGACAAATTATATATGAAAAATGATCAGAAAAATCCAATCTATCCATCTGTACTATTTTCATGCATGATCAAACAAGTTAAATTGATGTTTTAAGCAGAACAAGGAAAAGCACTTTAAAAGGCCATGTTTGAGTTTGAAATTTGAATCTTTGATTCAAATTTGTTCAAACCCTTCTGGTTTTAGTTGCATTAGCCCAACACACTCATATTGCCATGTTTCATGCATGCATCATTTTGTTGCACATTGTTTGGTGATGGTTGTGTATCGATGTCCTTTGCGACAGGTTCTGCCTCCAAGGAGTACCGTGATTACCCTAACGAAGAACCGTATCAGTGCATCGAACCATCAGGCAAGCAACCAACCATTTGATCATATCGATACAATCCCATGTTCTCGCTCCTGCTCTCTTTTACTGCATTAAGACAACGCGTTTCAAACTGCTGTGTGCTACGGTAGTTGAACCCATTTCCTCTGCATGACCTGTCATTGCCACAGTAACTAGATGAAACCCACTAGCATGTGTAGGAGTTGATTGAGCCATATGTATGTGTTGTTCCTACCTTGCTATGCCTGCTATGCTTAGAGTTGTGTCAGGTCTGGTTCATCTGGGTGATGGCTAGAGTGAAATGATTATGTCGAAAATGAGAGTGGTGTGGTGAACACGATTTGGTAAAGGTATCGATGAGAGGCCATGTAGGAGTACATGGTGGGTTGTTTCATTGAAGCCGACCTTAAGCACTGAGATCTGTATGTGTGATTTAAGATACAGCTACTACCATGCATTGGGCCCTGAAATATGACCCCGCTCGACTTCTTATTCACCCTAGCTCTCTGTCCAGGAGTTGCAAGTAGTTTCTGGTGTTTGTAGCCTACTGGAGGCCGTGGACAGCGCTGACCATAGGGGTGGGCTGTGATGCGGTAGGTACGTGGCACGGTGTACCGAATACCCGTTAGGTATCTCGGGAACCCTGTTCACATCGTTCGGGACCGTATGGGAAACCTCGGCCGGACTCCCTGCGAATGGAACCTGAATAGGCGATAAACCTGGACTAGAGGCTTAAGTGTTTAGGTAGGTCGTGGTCTACACCCACGTCGGCTTTCGCTTGAAGTCTGCCGAGCACATATCGTGTGCAGACGCTAAGTGGTGGAAACATGTATGAAGAAGCACACCCCTGCAGGGTTATCATGATCTATTCGAATAGCCGCGTCCGCGGTAAAGGACTACTTGGTTGCCTATACAGTTCATAGACAAGTAAATGGAAACTGCTAAAAGCCTCAAGATAAGTGTGAGTGCCGAGGATGGCTCTTCCGTAGGAAGACGGAGGCGGATCCTCGGTAGTGTATTGAAGTGGTGAGTAGTGGACTCGTGTGCGCAAAACCATTTCAAGTTGGAGTATCGTAGGATAGTCTAGCCAAGAGTCAAAGCTGGCTTGCTGCAATAACTCCACCAACCCTTCTTTATAATATGCATATATGTAGGATCTGATGTAAGTCTTGCTGAGTACCTTTGTACTCATGTTGCTATAATCTACATTTTACAGAAGACGCTGCAACCCCTTCTGATGGGTTCTATGTAGACGTTGACATCAACGAGTAGGCTAAAGACCCAGGTGGTGACCCTGAGCTTGTGAAGGACCACGTAGTATAGCTAGGCTTTCCAAGCCTCTTTTATTTTACTAGTTGTCTGTACTCAGACAAGTTACTTCCGCTGCTGGTTTGTATGACTGTATGACTTGTATGTTGGGTCGTGAGACCCGTACCTTTGTGTATGTTATGTATGGCTCCCTGAGCCTTAAATAAAGTACTTGTGTCGTAGAGTCTTGTGGTGATGCTTCGTTGTATTTGCACATATCAAGCATATTGTGTGTATGATTGAAATGCTTGGTATGTGTGGGATCTGACTATCTAGTTGTTTATCTTTAGTAGCCTCTCTTACCGGGAAATGTCTCCTAATGTTACCGCTGAGCCATGGTAGCTTGCTACTGCTCTGGAACACTTAGGCTGGCCGGCATGTGTCCTTCTTCGTTCCGGTGTCTGTCCCTTCGGGGAAATGTCACGCTTTGAGTACCGGAGTCCTGTTAGCCCGCTACAACCCGGTTTACCGGAGTCCTGCTAGCCCAGTGCTGCAGCCCGGACCCACTTGCTAATGACCGACACGTTCGAAGCTGGGTCATGGATGCCTGTCCCTGTAAGTCTGTGCCACTTTGGGTTTACGACTAGTCATGTCAGCCCGGGCTCCTTATCATATGGATGCTAGCGACACTATCATATACGTGAGCCAAAAGGCGCAAACGGTCCCGGGAAAAGGTAAGGCGACACCCGTAGGGATACCGTGCGTGAGGCCGCAAAGTGATATGAGGTGTTACCGGCTAGATCGATGTGACATCGAGTTGGGGTCCTGACAGCATCTAGAGTATTAAGTTCATAAAGAACGGAGTAACGCATTAAGCAAGATGACATGATGTAGAGGAATTAACTCAAGCAATATGATGAAAACCCCATCTTTTTATCCTCGATGGCAACAATACAATATGTGCCTTGCTGCCCCTACTTGTTGGGGAACATAGTAATTTCAAAAAAAATCCTACGCACACGCAAGATCATGGTGATGGCATAGCAACGAGAGGGAAGAGTGTTCGTCCATGTACCCTCGTAGACCATAAGCGGAAGCGTTATGACAACGCGGTTGATGTAGTCGTACGTCTTCACGATCCGACCGATCCAAGCACCGAACGTACGGCACCTCCGAGTTCAGCACACGTTCAGCTCGATGACGATCCCCGGGCTCCGATCCAGCAAAGCTTCGGGGATGAGTTCCGTCAGCACGACGGCGTGGTGACGATGATGATGTTCTACCGGCGCAGGGCTTTGCCTAAACTCCGCGACGATATGACCGAGGTGGAATATGGTGGAGGGGGGCACCGCACACGGCTAAGGAACGATCCGCAGATCAACTTGTGTCTCTATGGGGTGCCCCCTACCCCTGTATATAAAGGAGGGAGAGGGGAGGCCGGCCGTCCCCTTGGGCGCGCCAAGGGAGGAGGAATCCTCCTCCTAGTAGGAGTAGGACTCCTCCTTTCCTACTCCTACTAGGAGGGGGAAGGAAGGGGGAGAGGGGGAAGGGAAGAGGGGGGGCGCCGCCCCCCCCCTCCTAGTCCAATTCGGACCAGAGGGTGGAGGGGGCGCGCGGCCCATGCTGGCCGCCCCTCTCTCCTTTCCCCTAAGGCCCATAAGGCCCAATACTCTCCCGGGGGGTTCCGGTAACCCCCCCGGCACTCCGGTTTTCTCCGAAATCACCCGGAACACTTCCGGTGTCCGAATATAGTCGTCCAATATATCAATCTTTATGTCTCGACCATTTTGAGACTCCTCGTCATGTCCGTGATCACATCCGGGACTCCGAACAAACTTCGGTACATCAAAACTTATAAACTCATAATAAAACTGTCATCGAAACATTAAGCGTGCGGACCCTACGGGTTCGAGAACTATGTAGACATGACCTAGAACCATTCTCGATCAATAACCAATAGCGGGACCTGGATGCCCATATTGGTTCCTACATATTCTACGAAGATCTTTATCGGTCAAGCCGCATAACAACATACGTTGTTCCCTTTGTCATTGGTATGTTACTTGCCCGAGATTTGATTGTCGGTATCCAATACCTATTTCAATCTCGTTACCGGCAAGTCTCTTTACTCGTTCTGTAAGACATCATCTTATAACTAACTCATTAGTTACAATGCTTGCAAGGCTTAGGTGATGAGTATTACTGAGAGGGCCCAGAGATACCTCTCCGACAATCAGAGTGACAAAACCTAATCTCGAATTATGCCAAACCAACATGTACCTTCGAAAACACCTGTAGAGCACCTTTATAATCACCCAGTTACGATGTGACGTTTGGTAACACACAAAGTGTTCCTCCGGTAAATGGGAGTTGCACAATCTCATAGTTGCAGGAACTTTGTATAAGTCATGAAGAAATCAATAGCAATATACTAAACGATCAAGTGCTAGGCTAACGGAATGGGTCATGTCAATCACATCATTATCCTAATGATGTGATCCCATTAATCAAATGACAACACATGTCTATGGTTAGGAAACATAACCATCTTTGATTAATGAGCTAGTCAAGTAGAGGCATACTAGTAACTTTATGTTTGTCTATGTATTCACACATGTATCATGTTTCCGGTTAATACAATTCTAGCATGAATAATAAACATTTATCATGATATGAGGAAATAAATAATAACTTTATTATTGCCTCTAGGGCATATTTCCTTCAGTCTCCCACTTGCGAGTCAATAATCTAGATTACATAGTAATGATTCTAACACCCATGGAGTCTTGGTGCTGATCATGTTTTGCTCATGAGAGAGGCTTAGTCAATGGGTCTGCAACATTCAGATCCGTATGTATCTTGCAAATCTCTATGTCTCCCACTTGGACTTGGTCCCGAATGGAATTGAAGCGTCTTTTGATGTGCTTGGTCCTCTTGTGAAATCTGGATTCCTTTGCGAAGGCAATTGCACTAGTATTGTCACAGAAGATCTTCATTGGTCCTGATGCACTAGGTATGACACCTAGATCGGAAATGAACTCCTTCATCCAGACTCCTTCATTTGCTGCTTCCGAAGCAGCTATGTACTACGCTTCACATGTAGATCCTGCTACGACGCTTTGTTTAGAACTGCACCAACTTACAGCTCCACCGTTTTAATAAAAACACATATCCGGTTTGCGATTTAGAATCGTCCGGATCAGTGTCAAAGCTTGCATCGACGTAACCGTTTACGACTAGCTCTTTGTCACCTCCATATATGAGAAACATATCCTTAGTCCTTTTCAGGTATTTCAGGATGTTCTTGACCGCTGTCCAGTGATCCACTCCTGGATTACTTTGGTACCTTCCTGCCAAGCTTATTGCTAAGCATACGTCAGGTCTGGTACACAGCATTGCATACATGATAGAGCCTATGGCTGAAGCATAGGGAACATTTTTCATTTTCTCTCTATCTTCTGCTGTGGTCGGGCATTGAGTTTGACTCAACTTCACACCTTGTAGCACAGGCAAGAATCCTTTCTTTGCCTGATCCATTTTGAACTTTTTCAAAATTTTGTCAAGGTATGTGCTTTGTGAAAGTCCTATTAAGCGTCTCGATCTATCTCTATAGATCTTGATGCCCAATATGTAAGCAGCTTCACCGAGGTCTTTCATTGAAAAACTTTTATTCAAGTATCCTTTTATGCTATCCAGAAATTATATATCATTTCCAATTAATAATATGTCATCTACATATAAAATTAGAAATGCTACAGAGCTCCCACTCACTTTCTTGTAAATACAGGCTTCTCCAAAAGTCTGTATAAAACCATATGCTTTGATCACACTATCAAAGCGTTTATTCCAACTCCGAGATGCTTGCACCAGTCCATAAATGGAACGCTGGAGCTTGCACACTTTGTCAGCACCTTATGGATCAATAAAACCTTCCGGCTGCATCATATACAACTCTTCTTCTAGAAATCCATTCAAGAACGCAGTCTTGACATCCATTTGCCAAATTTCATAATCATGAAATGTAGCAATACCCAACATGATTCAGACGGACTTAAGCATCGCTACGGGTGAGAAAGTCTCATCGTAGTCAACCCCTTGAACTTGTCGAAAACCTTTTGCAACAAGTCGAGCTTTATAGACAGTTATATTACCATCAGCGTCAGTCTTCTTCTTAAAGATCCATTTATTCTCAATGGCTTGCCGATCATCGGGAAAGTCAACCAAAGTCCATACTTTGTTCTCATACATGGATCCCATCTCATATTTCATGGCTTCTAGCCATTTTGCGGAATCCGGGCTCATCATCGCTTCCTCATAGTTCATAGGTTCATCATGGTCAAGTAACATGACTTCCAGAATAGGATTACCGTACCACTCTGGTGCGGATCTTACTCTGGTAGACCTACGAGGTTCAGTAGAAACTTGATCTGAAGTTTCATGATCATTATCATTAGCTTCCTCACTAATTGGTGTAGTTGTCACAAGAACCGGTTCTCGTGATGAACTACTTTCCAATAAGGGAGTAGATACAGTTATCTCATCAAGTTCTACTTTCCTCCCACTCACTTCTTTCGAGAGAAACTCCTTCTCTAGAAAGGATCCATTCTTAGCAACGAATGTCTTGCCTTCGGATCTGTGATAGAAGGTGTACCCAATAGTCTCTTTTGGGTATCCTATGAAGACACATTTCTCCGATTTAGGTTCGAGCTTATCTGGTTGAAGTTTCTTCACATAAGCATCGGAGCCCCAAACTTTAAGAAATGACAACTTTGGTTTCTTGCCAAACCACAGTTCATAAGGCGTCGTCTCAACGGATTTTGAGGGTGCCCTATTTAACGTGAATGCGGTCGTCTCTAAAGCATAACCCCAAAATGATAGCGGTAAATTAGTAAGAGACATCATAGATCGCACCATATCAAGTAAAGTACGATTACGATGTTCGGACACACCATTTTGTTGTGGTGTTCCAGGTGGCGTGAGTTGCGAAACTATTCCACATTGTTTCAAGTGTAGGCCAAACTCATAACTCAAATACTCTCCTCCATGATCAGATCGTAGAAACTTTATTTTCTTGTTACGATGATTTTCCACTTCACTCTGAAATTCTTTGAACTTTTCAAATGTTTCAGACTTGTGTTTCATCAAGTAGATATACCCATATCTGCTCAAATCATCTGTGAAGGTGAGAAAATAACGATACCCGCCGCGAGCCTCAACATTCATTGGGCCACAAACATCAGTATGTATGATTTCCAACAAATCAGTTGCTCGCTCCATAGTTCCGAAGAACGGCGTTTTAGTCATCTTGCCCATAAGGCACGGTTCGCAAGTACCAAGTGATTCATAATCAAGTGATTCCAAAAGTCCATCAGTATGGAGTTTCTTCATGCGCTTTACACCGATATGACCCAAACGGCAGTGCCACAAATAAGTTGCACTATCATTATTAACTCTGCATCTTTTGGTTTCAACACTATGAATATGTGTATCACTACTATCGAGATTTAATAAAAATAGACCACTCTTCAAGGGTGCATGACCATAAAAGATATTACTCATATAAATAGAACAACCATTATTCTCTGATTTAAATGAATAACCGTCTCGCATCAAACAAGATCCAGATATAATGTTCATGCTCAACGCTGGCACCAAATAACAATTATTCAGGTCTAAAACTAATCCCGCGGGTAGATGTAGAGGTAGCGTGCCGACCGCGATCACATCGACTTTGGAACCGTTTCCCACGCGCATCGTCACCTCGTCCTTGGCCAGTGCTCGCTTATTCCGTAGTCCCTGCTTCGAGTTGCAAATATTAGCAACAGAACCAGTATCAAATACCCAGGTGCTACTACGATCTCTAGTTAGGTACACATCAATAACATGTATATCACATATACCTTTGTTCACTTTGCCATCCTTCTTATCCGCCAAATACTTGGGGCAGTTCCGCTTCCAGTGACCAGTCTGCTTGCAGTAGAAGCACTCAGTTTCAGGCTTAGGTCCAGACTTGGGTTTCTTCTCTTGAGCAGCAACTTGCTTGTTGTTCTTCTTGAAGTTCCCCTTCTTCTTCCTTTTGCCCTTTTTCTTGAAACTAGTGGTCTTGTTGACCATCAACACTTGATGCTCCTTCTTGATTTCTACCTCCGCAGCTTTTAGCATTGCGAAGAGCTCGGGAATAGTCTTGTTCATCCCTTGCATATTATAGTTCATCACAAAGCTCTTGTAGCTTGGTGGCAGTGATTGGAGAATTCTGTCAATGATGCTATCATCCGGAATATTAACTCCCAGTTGAATCAAGTGATTATTATACCCAGACATTTTGAGTATATGCTCACTAACAGAACTATTCTCCTCCATCTTGCAGCTGTAGAACTTATTGGAGACTTCATATCTCTCAATCCGGGCATTTGCTTGAAATATTAACTTCAACTCCTGGAACATCTCATATGCTCCATGACATTCAAAACGTCATTGAAGACCCGGTTCTAAGCCGTAAAGCATGGCACACTGAACTATAGAGTAGTCATCAGCTTTGCTCTGCGAGACGTTCTTAACATCGTCAGTTGCATCAGCAGCAGGCCTGGCACCCAGCGGTGCTTCCAGGATGTAACTTTTCTGTGTAGCAATGAGGATAATCCTTAGGTTACGAACCCAGTCCGTGTAATTGCTACCATCATCTTTCAACTTTGCTTTCTCAAGGAACGCATTAAAATTCAACGGAACAACAGCACGAGCTATCTATCTACAAACAAACATAGACAAGCAAAATACTATCAGGTACTAAGTTCATGATAAATTAGGTTCAATTAATCATATTACTTAAGAACTCCCACTTAGACAGACATCTCTCTAGTCATCTAAGTGATCACGTGATCCAAATCAACTAAACCATAACCGATCATCATGTGAGATGGAGTAGTTTTCAATGGTGAACATCACTATGTTGATCATATCTACTATATGATTCACGCTCGACCTTTCGGTCTCCGTGTTCCGAGGCCATATCTGCATATGCTAGGCTCGTCAAGTTTAACCTGAGTATTCCGCGTGTGCAAAACTGTCTTGCACCCGTTGTAGATGGACGTAGAGCTTATCACACCCGATCATCGCGTGGTGTCTGGGCACGACGAACTTTGGCAATGGTGCATACTCAGGGAGAAGACTTCTTGATAATTTTAGTGAGAGATCATCTTAAAATGCTACCGTCAATCAAAGCAAGATAAGATGCATAAAGGATAAACATCACATGCAATCAATATAAGTGATATGATATGGCCATCATCATCTTGTGCTTGTGATCTCCATCTTTCGAAGCACCGTCGTGATCACCATCGTCACCGGCGCGACACCTTGATCTCCATCGTAGCATCGTTGTCGTTACGCCATCTATTGCTTCTACGACTATCGCTACAACTTAGTGATAAAGTAAAGCAATTACAGGGCGTTTGCATTTCATACAATAAAGCGACAACCATATGGTTCCTGCCAGTTGCCGATAACTTCGGTTACAAAACATGATCATCTCATACAATAAAATATAGCATCACGTCTTGACCATATCACATCACAACATGCCCTGCAAAAACAAGTTAGACGTCCTCTACTTTGTTGTTGCAAATTTTACGTGGCTGCTACAGGCTTTAGCAAGAACCGTTCTTACCTACGCATAAAAACCACAACGATAGTTCGTCAAGTTGGTGTTGTTTTAACCTTCGCAAGGACCGGGCGTAGCCACACTCGATTCAGCTAAAGTGAGAGAGACAGACACCCGCCAGCCACCTTTAAGCCCGAGTGCTCATAACGGTGAAACCAGTCTCGCGTAAGCGTACGCGTAATGTTGGTCCAGGCCGCTTCATCTCACAATACCGCCGAACCAAAGTATGACATGCTGGTAAGCAGTATGACTTATATCGCCCACAACTCACTTGTGTTCTACTCGTGCATATAACATCAACGCATAAAACCTAGGCTCGGATGCCACTGTTGGGGAACGTAGTAATTTTAAAAAAATTCCTACGCACACGCAAGATCATGGTGATGGCATAGCAACAAGAGGGAAGAGTGTTCGTCCACGTACCCTCGTAGACCGTAAGCGGAAGCGTTATGACAACGCGGTTGATGTAGTCGTACGTCTTCACGATCCGACCGATCCAAGCACCGAACGTACGGCACCTCCGAGTTCAGCACACGTTCAGCTCGATGACGATCCCCGGGCTCCGATCCAGCAAAGCTTCGGGGATGAGTTCTGTCAGCACGACGGCGTGGTGACGATGATGATGTTCTACCGGCGCAGGGCTTCGCCTAAACTCCGCGACGATATGACCAAGGTGGAATATGGTGGAGGGGGGCACTGCACACGGCTAAGGAACAATCCGTAGATCAACTTGTGTCTCTATGGGGTGCCCCCTGCCCCCGTATATAAAGGAGGGAGGGGGGAGGCCGGCCGGCCCCTTGGGCGCGTCAAGGGAGGAGGAATCCTCCTCCTAGTAGGAGTAGGACTCCTCCTTTCCTACTCCTACTAGGAGGGGGAAGGAAGGGGGAGAGGGGGAAGGGAAGAGGGGGGGCGCCCCCCCCCCTCCTAGTCCAATTCGGACCAGAGGGTGGAGGGGGCGCGCGGCCCATACTGGCCGCCCCTCTCTCCTTTCCCCTAAGGCCCATAAGGCCCAATACTCTCCCGGGGGGTTCCGGCAACCCCCCCGGCACTCCGGTTTTCTCCGAAATCACCCGGAACACATCCGGTGTCCGAATATAGTCGTCCAATATATCAATCTTTATGTCTCGACCATTTCGAGACTCCTCGTCATGTCCGTGATCACATCCGGGACTCCGAAAAAACTTCGGTACATCAAAACTTATAAACTCATAATAAAACTGTCAACGAAACGTTAAGCGTGCAGACCCTACGGGTTCGAGAACTATGTAGACATGACCTAGAACCATTCTCGGTCAATAACCAATAGCGGGACCTCGATGCCCATATTGGTTCCTACATATTCTACGAAGATCTTTATCGGTCAAACCGCATAACAACATACGTTGTTCCCTTTGTCATTGGTATGTTACTTGCCCGAGATTTGATCGTCGGTATCCAATACCTAGTTCAATCTCGTTACCGACAAGTCTCTTTACTCGTTCTGTAACACATCATCTTCTAACTAACTCATTAGTTACAATGCTTGCAAGGCTTAGGTGATGAGTATTACCGAGAGGGCCCAGAGATACCTCTCCGACAATCGGAGTGACAAAACCTAATCTCGAATTATGCCAACCCAACATGTACCTTCGGAAACACCTGTAGAGCACCTTTATAATCACCCAGTTACGTTGTGACGTTTGGTAACACACAAAGTGTTCTTCCGGTAAACGGGATTTGCACAATCTCATAGTTGCAGGAACTTTGTATAAGTCATGAAGAAAGCAATAGCAATATACTAAACGATCAAGTGTTAGGCTAACGGAATGGGTTATGTCAATCACATCATTATCCTAATGATGTGATCCCATTAATCAAATGACAACACATGTCTATGGTTAGGAAACATAACCATCTTTGATTAATGAGCTAGTCAAGTAGAGGCATACTAGTGACTTTATGTTTGTCTATGTATTCACACATCTATCATGTTTCCGGTTAATACAATTCTAGCATGAATAATAAACATTTATCATGATATGAGGAAATAAATAATAACTTTATTATTGCCTCTAGGGCATATTTCCTTCACTACTGTCACTGGGAAAGGACAACGCAAGATTGAACCAAAGCTAAGCACTTCTCTCATGGCAAGAAAGATCAATCTAGTAGGCCAAACTAAACCGATAATTCGAAGAGACTTGCAAATATAACAAATCATTCATATAAGAATTCAGAGAAGAACCAAAAAATATTCATAGATAATCTTGTTCATAAATCCACAATTCATTGGATCTCGGCAAACACACCACAACAGAGTATTACATCGAATAGATCTCCAAGAACATCGAGGAGAACTTTGTATTGAGAATCCAAGAGAGAGAAGAAGCCATCTAGCTAGTAACTATGGACCCAATGGTCTGTGGTAAACTACTCACGCTTCATCGGAGAGGTAATGGTGTTGATGTAGAAGCCCTCCGTGATTGAATTCCCCATTGGCAGGATGCCGGAAAAGGCCCCAAGATGGGATCTCATGGGTACAGAAGGTTGTGGCGGTGGAAAAGTGGTTTTGTGGCTGCCCCTGATGTTTTTATGGTATAAGAGTATATATAGGCGAAAGAACTTGGTCGGTGGAGCTATGAGGGGCCCACGAGGGTGGGAGCGCACCTAACCCCCTAGGCGCGCCCTCCTGCCTCATGGCCTCCTTGTTACATCTCCGACTTCATCGCCAAGTCTTCTGGTTTGCTTTTGGTCGAAGAAAGATCATCCCAAAGGTTTCATTCCGTTTGGACTCCGTTTGGTATTCCTTTTCTACAAAACTATAAAATAGGAAAAAAAAACAGAAACTGGCACTGGGCCTTTAGTTAATAGGTTTGTCCCAAAAATAATATAAAAGAGCATATTAAAGCCCATTAAACATCCAAAACAGATAATATAATAGCATGGAACAATCAAAAATTATAGATACTTTGGAGACGTATCAAGCATCCCCAAGCTTAATTCCTGCTCGTCCTCGAGTAGGTAAATGACAAAAATAGAATTTTTTATGTGGAATGCTACCTAACATATTTATCAATGTAATTTTCTTTATTGTGGCATGAATGTTCAGATCCGAAAGATTCAAGACAAAAGTTTAATATTGACATAAAAGCAATAATACTTCAAGCATACTAACAAAGCAATCATGTCTTCTCAAAAAAACATGGCCAAAGAAAGCTATCCCTACAAAATCATATAGTCTGGTTATGCTCTATCTTCATCACACAAAGTATTTAATCATGCACAACCCCGATGACAAGCCAAGCAATTGTTTCATACTTTTTATGTTCTCAAACTTTTTCAATCTTCACGCAATACATGAGCGTGAGCCATGGACATAACACTACAGGTGGAATAGAATGGTGGTTGTGGAGAAGACAAAAAGGAGAAGATAGTCTCACATCAACTAGGAGTATCAACGGGCTATGGAGATGCCCATCAATAGATATCAATGTGAGTGAGTAGAGATTGCCATGCAACGGATGCACTAGAGTTATACGTGTATGAAAGCTCAAAAAGAAACTAAGTGGGTGTTGATACGTCTCCAACGTATCTATAATTTTAGATTGTTCCATGCTATTATATTACCCGTTTTGGATGTTTATGGGCTTTATTTTACAGATTTATATCATTTTTGGGACTAACCTACTAACCGGAGGCCCAGCCCGTATTCCTGTTTTTTGCCTATTTTAGTATTTCGAAGAAAAGGAATATCAAACGGAGTCCAAACGGAATTAAACCTTCGGGAGCGTGATTTTTGGAACAAACATGATCCAGAGGACTTGGAGTGCAAGCCAAGAAGCAGCCGAGGCGGCCACGAGGGTGGAGGGCGCGCCCACCCCCTGGGTGCGCCCCCTATCTCGTGGGCCCCTCGGGCGGCCACTGACCTTCTTATTCCTCTTATATATACCCACGTACCCCGAAAACATCCAGGGAGCCAACGAAAAACAATTTCCACCACCGTAACCTTCTGTATCCGCGAGATCCCATCTTGGAGCCTTCGTTGGCGCTCCGTCGGAGGGGGAATCGACCACGGAGGGCTTCTACACCAACACCATAGCCCCTCCGATGAGTTGTGAGTAGTTTACCATGTTATTAGCGAGATGGCCTCTTCTCTCTTTTTTAATCTCAATACCATGTTCTCCCCCTCTCTTGTGGAGATCTATTCGATGTAACTCTTTTTTGTGGTGTGTTTGTCGAGATCCGATGAATTGTGGGTTTATGATCAAGTTTATCTATCAGAAATATTTGAATCACCTCTGAATTCTTTTATGTATGATTGAGTTATCTTTGCAAGTCTCTTCGATTTATCAGTTTGGTTTGGCCTACTAGATTGATCTTTCTTGCCATGGGAGAAGTGCTTAGCTTTGGGTTCAATCTTGCCGTGTCCTTACCCAGTGACAATAGGGGTTGCAAGGCACGTATTGTATTGTTTCCATCGAGGATAAAAAGATGGGGTTTATATCATATTGCTTGAGTTTATCCCTCTACATCATGTCATCTTTCTTAATGTGTTACTCTATTCTTATGAACTAAATACTCTAGATGCAGGCTGGATAGCGGTCGATGTGTGGAGTAATAGTAGTAGATGCAGGCAGGAGTCAGTCTACTTGTTGCGGACGTGATGCCTATATACATGATCATGCCCAGATAATATCATAATTATTTGCTTTTCTATCAATTGCTCGACAGTAATTTGTTCACCCACCGTAATACTTATGCTATCTTGAGAGAAGCCACTAGTGAAACCTATGGCCCCCGGGTCTATCCTTTATCATATAAGCTTTCAATCTACTTTTATTTGCATCTTTACTTTTCCTATCTATATTATAAAATACCAAAAATATATTTATCTTATCATACTATCTCTATCAGATCTCACTTTCGCAAGTGGTCGTGAAGGGATTGACAACCCCTTTATTGCATTGGTTGCGAGTTCTTTGTTTGTTCGTGTAGGTGCGTGGGACTTCTGAGGAGCCTCCTACTGGATTGATACCTTGGTTCTCAAAAACTGAGGGAAATAGTTACGCTACTATTATTGTATCACCCTTTCCTCTTCAAGGAAAACCAACACAAGCTCAAGACGTAGCAAGAAGGATTTCTTGCGCCGTTGAGGTCTTCGCTAAAGTCAAGACATACCAAGTACCCATCACAAACTCATCTCCCTTGCATTTACATAATTTTCCATTTGCCTCTTGTTTTCCTCTCCCCCACTTCACCCTTACCGTTTTATTCGCCCTCTCTTTCCCAATTTCTCCTCTCTTTTTCACTTGCCTTTTTCTGTTTGCTTGTGTGTTGCATTACTTGTTGCCATGGCGCAAGATAATACCAAATTGTGTGATTTCTCCAATACCAATAATAATGATTTCCTCAGTACTTCGATTGCCCCTCTTAATGATGTTGAGTCTTGTGAAATCAATATTGCTTTGCTGAATCTTGTTATGAAAGATCAATTCGCCGGCCTTCCTAGTGAAGATGCCGCTACTCATCTAAACAACTTTGTTGATTTGTGTGATATGCAAAAGAAGAAAGATATGGATAATGATATTGTTAAATTGAAGTTACTTCCGTTTTCACTTAGAGATCGTGCTAAAGTTTGGTTTTCGTCTTTGCCTAAAAATAGTATTGATTCTTGGCATAAGTGCAAAGATGCTTTTATCTCTAAGTATGTTCCTCCTGCTAAGATCATCACTCTTAGGAACGATATTATGAATTTTAAACAACTTGATCATGAGAATGTTGCCCAATCTTGGGAAAGAATGAAATTGATGATTCGCAATTGCCCTACTCATGGTTTGAATTTATGGATGATCATGCAAAATTTCTATGTTGGTTTGAACTTTGCCTCTAAAAGTCTTTTAGATTCGTCGCGGGAGGCACGTTTATGGAAATCACTTTAGGAGATGCTACAAAAATTCTTGATAATATTATGGCTAATTGTTCTCAATGGCACACCGAAAGATCTTCTAGTAAAAAAGTGCACGCTATAGAAGAAATCAATGTTTTGAGTGGAAAGATGGATGAACTTATGAAATTATTTGCTACTAAGAGTGCTCCTCTTGATCCCAATGATATGCCTTTGTCTACTTTGATTGAGAACAATAATGAATCTATGGATGTGAATTTTGTTGGTAGGAATAGTTTCGGTAACAATGCTTATAGAGGAAACTTTAATCCTAGACCATTCCCTAGTAATTCCTCTAATAATTATGGAATTTCCTACAATAATTCTTATGGTAATTTTAATAATATGCCCTCTGATTTTGAGAATAGTGTGAAAGAATTTATGATTTCTCAAAAGAATTTTAACGCATTGCTTGAAGAAAAATTGCTCAAAGTTGATGATTTGGCTAGGAACGTTGATAGACTTTTTCTTGATGTTGATTCTCTTAAACTTACTCCTCCTAAGCATGATATCAATGAGTCTCTCAAAGCCATGAGAATTTCCATTGATGAGTGCAAGGAAAGAACTTCTAGATTGGGTGCTAAGAAAGATTGCTTTGTAAAGGCGAGTTCTTCAAGTTTCAATGAAAATAATGATGAAGATCTTAAAGTTCTTGATGTGTCCCCTATTAGATCTTTGTTTTGCAATATGAATCTTGATAATAATGGGACTGGAGATGAGTCAACTTTAGTTAGAAGGCGTCCCAATAATTCGGAGTTTTTAGATCTTGATGCTAAATTTGGTAAAAGAGGGATTGGAGAGGTCATGACTTTAGATAGCATTGAACCCACTATCTCGGATTTCAAGGAATTTGATTATGATAATTGTTTTTTAGAAGGTTGTATTTCTTTGTTGCAATCCGTTGTTAATTCTCCTCATGCTTATAGTCAAAATAAAGCTTTTACCAAACATATCGTTGATGCCTTGATGGAATCTTATGATGAAAAACTTAATTTGGAAGTTTCTATAACTAGAAAACTTAATGATGAGTGGGTTAAAATTAAAGATCATGAGTGTTTTGCTTTGTGTGATTTGGGTGCTAGTGTTTCCACGAGTCCGAAAACTTTATGTGATATTCTAGGTTTCCATGATCTTGATGATTGCTCTTTAAATTTGCACCTTGCGGATTCCACCATTAAAAAGCCAATGGGAAGGATCAATGATGTTCTCATTGTTGTAAATAGAAATTTGGTGCCCTTAGATTTTATCGTTTTTGATATAGATTGCAATCTTTCTTGCCCTATTATTCTTGGTAGACCTTTCCTTAGAACGATTGGCGCAATTACTGATATGAAGGAAGGGAATATTAGATTCCAATTTCAATTAAGGAAAGGCATGGAGCACTTTACAAGAAAGAAAATCAAATTACCTTATGAATTTATCATGCGGGCTACTTATGAATTGAGTGCCAAAGATCGCACTACTTAGATCTATCTTCGCTTTTATGCCTAGCTAGGGGCGTTAAACGATAGCGCTAGTTGGGAGGCAACCCAATTTTATTTGTGTTTTTTGTTTTTGTTTCTGTTCAGTAATAAATTTTTCATCTACCTTCTGTTTGTATGTGTTTTTATGTCTTAATTAGTGTTTGTGCCAAGTAGAACCTATGGGATAACCTATGGTGATAGTTGATTTGATTCTGCTGAAAAACAGAAACTTTGCACGCACGAAATTAGTTTTGTTAAATCTGTGAAACGTGATTTTGCATTGATTCTTTTTGCTTCTGATCAATAGACAAATTGCCCAGGGCTTCCTATTTTGGTAGGATTGTTAGAGTTACAGAAGTTTGCGTTAGTTACAGATTGCTACAGACTGTTCTATTTGACAGATTCTGTTTTTCGTGTGTTGTTTGCTTATTTTGATGCATCTATGGCTAGTACAATAGTTTATGAACCATAGAGAAGTTGGAATACAGTAGGTTTAGCAACAATATAAATAAATAATGAGTTCATTACAGTACCTTATGTGGTGGTTTTGTTTTCTTTCACTAACGAAGCTTATAAGATTTCCTATTGAGTTTTGTGTTGTGAAGTTTTCAAGTTTTGGGTAAAGATTTCATGGACTATGGAATAAGGAGTGGCAAAAGCCTAAGCTTGGGGATGCCCATGGCACCCCAATATATTCAATAATAGCCAAAAGCCTAAGCTTGGGGATGCTCCGGGAAGGCATCCCCTCTTTTGTCTTCGTTCATTGGTAACTTTACTTGGAGCTATATTTTTATTCGCCACATGATATGTGTTTTTCTTGGAGCGTCTTGCATGATATTAGTTTTTGCTTTTTAGTTTACCACAATCATCCTTGCTGTACACACCTTTTGGGAGAAGCCTACTTGATTGAAATTTATTAGAATACTCTATGTGCTTCACTTATATCTTTTGAGCTAGATAGTTTTTGCTCTAGTGCTTCACTTATATCTTTTAGAGGATGGCGGTGGCTTAATTTTGTAGAAATTGCTAGTCTCTCATGCTTCACTCATATATTTTTTTGAGAGCCTCTTAGAACAGCATGGTATTTGCTATAGTTATGAAATTGGTCCTAGAATGGTAGGCATCCAAGTTGGGTATAATAAAAACTACCATAGAAAGTGAATTGGATGCTATGATCAATTTGATACTTGATAATTGTTTTGAGATATGGAGGTAGTGATATTAAAGTCATGCTAGTTGGGTGATTATGAATTTAAAAAATGCTTGTGTTGAAGTTAGTGATTCCCGTAGCATGCACGTATGGTGAACCGCTTTGTGATGAAGCTGGAGCACAATTTTATTTATTGATTGTCTTCCTTATGAGTGGCGGTCGGGGACGAGCGATGGTCTTTTCCTACCAATCTATCCCCCTAGGAGCATGCGCGTAATACCTTGTTTTTGATGACTTGTAGATTTTTGCAATAAGTATATGAGTTCTTTTGACTAATGTTGAGTCCATGGATTATACGCACTCTCACCCTTCCACCATTTCTAGCCTCTCTTGTGCCACGCAACTCTCGCCGGTACCATACACCCACCTTATACCTTCCTCAAAACAGCCACCATACCTACCTATTATGGCATTTCCATAGCCATTCCGAGATATATCACCATGCAACTTTCCATCGTTCTGTTTATATGACACGCATCATCATTGTCATATTGCTCTTTGCATGATCATGTAGTTGACATCGTATTTGTGGCAAGGGCACCTTCATAATTTTCATACATGTCACTCTTGATTTATTTCATATCCCGGTACACCGCCGGAGGCATTCATATAGAGTCATATTTTTTTCTAGTCTTGAGTTGTAAATCAATAAAAGTGTGATGATCTTCATTATTAGAGCATTGTCCCAGTGAGGAAAGGATGATGGAGACTATGATTCCCCCACAAGTCGGGATGAGACTTCGGACTAAAGAAAAAAAGAAAAGAAAAAAGAGAAAAGAAAGGCCAAAGAAAAAAAAGAAAAAAAAGAGAAAACAAAAAAAGAGAATAAGAAAAAAATGAGAGAAAAAGAGAGAAGGCACAATGCTACTATCCTTTTACAACACTTGTGCTTCTGAGTAGCACCATGATCTTCATGATAGAGAGTCTCCTATGTTGCCACTTTCATATACTAGCAGGAATTTTTCATTATAGAACTTGGGTTGTATATTCCAATGATGGGCTTCCTCAAAATGCCCTAGGTCTTTGTGAGCAAGCGAGTTGGATGCACACCTGCTACGTCTTGAGCTTGCGTTGGTTTTCCTCTAGACGCAAGGAAAACCAACGCAAGCTCAAGACGTAGCAGGTGTGCATCCAACTTGCTTGCTCACGAAGACCTAGGGCACTTTTGAGGAAGCCCATCATTGGAATATACAAGCCAAGTTCTATAATGAAAAAATCCCACTAGTATATGAAAGTGACAACATAGGAGACTCTCTATCATGAAGATCATGGTGCTACTTTCAAGCACAAGTGTAGAAAAAGGATAGTAGCATTGTCCCTTCTCTCTTTTTCTCTAATTTTTTATTTGGGCCTTTCTCCTTTTTATGGCCTTTTTTTTATTTTAATTTTATTTTTCATCCAGAGTCTCATCCCGACTTGTGGGGTAATCATAGTCCCCATTATCCTTTCCTCACTAGGACAATGCTTTAATAATGAAGATCATCACACTTTTATTTACTTAAAACTCAAGAATTATAAATCGATACTTAGAACAAAATATGACTCTATGTGAATGCCTCCGGCGGTGTACCGGGATGTGCGATGATTCAAGAGTGACATGTATGAAATATTATGAACGGTGGCTTTGCCACAAATACGATGTCAACTACATGATCATGCAAAGCAAGATGACAATGATGGAGCATGTCATAATAAACGGAATAGTGGAAAGTTGCACGGCAATATATCTCGGAATGGCTATGGAAATGCCATAATAGGTAGGTATGGTGGCTGTTTTGAGGAAGGTATATGGTGGGTATATGGTATTGGTGAAAATTGCGCGACACAAGAGAGGCTAGCAATGGTGGAAGGGTGAGACTGCGTATAATCCATGGACTCAACATTAGTCATAAAGAACTCACATACTTGTTGCAAAAATCTATTAGTTATCAAAACGAAGTACTACGCGCATGCTTCTAGGGGGATAGATTGGTAGGAAAAGACCATTGCTCGTCCCCGACCTCACTCATAAGGAAGACAATCAATAAATAAATTATGCTCCAACTTCATCACATAACGGTTCACCATACGTGCATGCTACGGGAATCACAAAATTTAACACAAGTATATCTCAAATTCACAACTACTCTACTAGCATGACTCTAATATCACCATCTTCATATCTCAAAACAATCATAAAAAGTCAAACTTCTCATAGTATTCAATGCACTTTATATGAAAGTTTTTATTATACCCATCTTGGATGCCCATCATATTAGGACTAATTTTATAACCAAAGCGGATTACCATGTTGTTCTAAAAGACTCTCAAAATAATATAAGTGAAGGTGAGAAATCAACAATTTCTATAAAATAAAGCCACCGCCGTACTCTAAAAAGATATAAGTGAAGCACTAGAGCAATATTGTCTAGCTCAAAAGATATAAGTGAAGCACATAGAGTATTCTAATAAATCACGAATCATGCGTGTCTCTCCCAAAAGGTGTGTACAACAAGGACTCAAATCACACAAGACGCTCCAAGAAAAACACATATCATGTGGTGAATAAAAATATAGCCTCGAGTAAAGGTACCAATAGACGAAGACGAAAGAGGGGATGCCTTCCGGGGCATCCCCAAGCTTAGGCTTTGGGTTCTCCTTGAATTTTACCTGGGGGTGCCTTGGGAATCCCCAAGCTTAGGCTCTTGCCACTCCTTACAACATAGACCGTCAAATCCTTACCCAAAACTTGAAAACTTCACAACACAAAATTTCAGTAGAAAATCTCATGAGCTCCGTTAGTATAAGAAAATAAACCACCACTTTAAGGTATTGTAATGAACTCAATCTTTATTTATATTGGTGCTAAAACTACTGTATTCCAACTTCTCTATGGTTCATACCCCCCGATACTACTCATAGATTCATCAAAATAAGCAAACACACACGAAAAACAGAATCTGTCAAATAGTCTGTCGCAATCTGTAACTTTCGAATACTTATGTGACTCCAAAAATTCTGAAATAAATTGGTGGACTGAGGAATTTCTCTATTAATCTTCTGCAAAAAGAATCAACCTAAAAGCTCTTTTCTGTAAAAAAAATTACAGCTATTCTCGTGTGTGAAAAAGTTTCTGTTTTTTACAGCAAGACCGCAAAGACTTCACCCAAGTCTTCCCAAAGGTTCTAATTGGCACAAACACTAACTAAAACATAAAACCACATCCAAACAGAATCTATATGAATTATTTATTACTAAACAGGAGCAAAAAGTAAATAAAAAAATAAAATTGGTTGCCTCCCAACAAGCGCTATCGTTTAACGCCCCTAGCTAGGCATGAAAACAAGAATAGATCTAGGTATTGCCATCTTTAGCATGCAATTCTTTCCTCATCAAATCCTCCAAAACTCGTCTTAACAAATATATTATTAGCCTTAGTCCCCTTTAGAAGAACTTAAATCATGGAAAGTGCTTTGATTTGTAATTTTAACATTCATAAACCCATAGTCGGGATCATCACCATATATATCATCATATGAAATGCGTAGTTCATTTCTAACGGGTTCCTTCATCATTTTATTCAACCAATCCCTATTGAATCCTACATAAATTCCTCTAGTAATCCAGTCAAACTCCTCAAATGCCTCAAGGTACAAAGATTGAGATATTTCAGAATGGGGAACTCTCTTCCTAAGATTTTCACTATAAGATTGATAATCTCTAGCTTCCAAACTATGCATGGTTTCTTTATCGTACAAAATATCTATAATCGAAGGCTGTTCAACATCTTTTTTATAGAAAGCAAAAATATCCCTTGCTTCTTGTATTATAAAATCGAATTCACGCAAAAGGATAATAGTGGCAATCTTTTTAGCTATAGGGTGATTGATATTGGGAAGTTCGTAAAACACGTTTTGCAAAGCAGGATGGATATGCACAAATTTTCTTTCTAATTTCTCAACAAGCATAACAATGGCATTTGCATAACAGTTGGTCTCAAGAAGAATCGACTTTTTACTAATAGGCATGGATCCTCTGCAATCAAAGAATTCTTGGATAATACCTCCAATAATATTACCGTCCCCCACATGAAATATTTTTGTTTTGTAAATAGGTGGAGTTTCGGTTTCATGATTCAAAGAACAAGACTCAACTGCTTCTTCAAGATTTTCAATGATAGCCTTCCCAGTTTGATACATGATGGCAACAAACGGCACTAACAATAGAGCACACAAGAAGCAAGCGAAAAAGACGAACGGAAGAGGGGCGAAGAAAAGGCAAAGGTTTTCAAAAATCATTTTAGAAGTGGGGGAGAGGAAAACGGGAGGTGAATGGCGAGTAATGTAATGCAAGGGAGAAGAGTTTATGATGAGTACTTGGTATGGCTTGACTTGACGTAGATCTCCCCGGCAACGGTGCCAGAAATCCTTCTTGCTACCTCTTGAGCTTGCGTTGGTTTTCCCTTGAAGAGGAAACGGTGATGCAGCAAAGTAGCATAATATTTCCCTCAGTTTTGAGAACCAAGGTATCAATCCAGTAGGAGACGATGCACAAATCACTGAATACTTGCACAAACAATCAAGAACTTGCAACCAACGTGATAAAGGGGATGTCAATCCCTTAACGGTCACTCGCAAAAGTGAGATCTGATAGAGATAATAAAGTAAATATTTTTGGTATTTTTGATGTATAGATTGGAAAGCAAAGATTGCAAAATAGTAGATCGGAAACTAGCAAGATGTAAACGAAATTCAATAATATGGAAAAGAGATTCAATATAATGAAAAAGAGACCCGGGGGCCATAGGTTTCACTAGTGGCTTCTCTCGAGATAGCATATATTACGATGGGTGAACAAATTACTGCCGAGCAATTGATAGAAAAGCGCATAATTATGATGACATCTAAGGCAATGATCATGAATATAGGCATCACGTTTGTGTCAAGTAGACCGACTCATGCCTGCATCTACTACTATTACTGCACACATCGACCGCTATCCAGCATGCATCTAGAGTATTAAATTCATAAAGAATGGAGTAACGCATTAAGCAAAATGGCATGATGTAGAGGAATTAACTCAAGCAATATGATGAAAACCCCATCTTTTTATCTTCGATTGCAACAATACAATATGTGCCTTGCTGCCCCTACTGTCACCGGGAAAGGACACCGCAAGAATGGACCTAAAGCTAAGCACTTCTCTCATGGCAAGAAAGATCAATCTAGTAGGCCAAACTAAACCGATAATTCGAAGAGACTTGCAAAGATATAAAATCATGCATATAAGAATTCAGAGAAGAACCAAATAATATTCATAGATAATCTTGTTCATAAATCCACAATTCATCGGATCTCGGCAAACACACCGCAAAAGAGTATTACATCTAATAGATCTCCAAGAATATCGAGGAGAACTTTGTATTGAGAATCAACGAGAGAGAAGAAGCCATCTAACTAATAATATGGACCCGAAGGTCTATGGTAAATTACTCACGCTTCATCGGCGAGGTAATGGTGTTGATGTAGAAGACCTCCGTGATCGAATCCCCCACCGACAGGACGCCGGAAAAGGCCCCAAGATGGGATTTCACGCATACAGAAGGTTGCTGTGGTGGAAAAGTGGTTTCGTGGCTCCCCCTGATGTTTTTAGGGTATAAGAGTATATATAGGTGAAAGAACTAGGTCGGTGGAGCTACGAAGGGCCCACGAGGGTGGGGGCACGCCTACCCCCTGGGTGCGCCCTCCTACGTCGTGGCCTCCTTGTTATGTCTCCGACTTCATCTCCAAGTCTTCTGATTTGCGTTCGGTTCAAGAAAGATCATCGCGAAGGTTTCATTCCGTTTGGACTCCGTTTGGTATTCCTTTTCTGCAAAATTCTAAAATAGGCAAAAAAACAAAAAACTGGCACTGGGCCTTTGCTTAATAGTTAGTCCCAAAAATAATATAAAAGAGCATATTAAAGTCCATTAAACATCCAAAACAGATAATATAATAGGATGGAACAATAAAAAATTATAAATACGTTGGAGACGTATCAACCTGCTGGGGACCGATCCAGCAGTCAAGCGCAAACGAAAGGCCACCTCGAGGGGAGGATGAGAAGAACACCATAGTCTCTCATACGACAAGATTACACTATCTTTGTTTACAATAACAAGATTTGAGGTTGTAAGAGTTAGGGATTGGAAAAATACATCGAAGATGCTGAAATTACAACTTAGAGGACACAAGATGGGTACAAATATCCTAGGAAGCAAGACGCTTTGCTATGGCAGCTTCTTTTATTATTTTTTCCACTGCTTTTCTTCCTCTTTTGGTTTTGTTTACTTCTCGAATGGGCGTTAACATGTAATGTTGGGCCAGAGAACTGAATGTGGTACAGGTTTCATTTTCTTAATAAAAGTGAGACTAGGCTTGGCCCCTTTTGATCGACAAAATGCTAACGTGTTGTTTTTTGTCACATCTTTTGGTTGGTCGGGCTGGACGGTGGCAAGCAACCATAGTACCACACGCAAAGGATTTGTTGATGTCGTCGCCACGTCGAGGCTTGGCGGTGCAGGGCTTGTGGCATCATGGGTAAGAAAGGAGGGTAATATGTTTCTTTATGTGGAACACCATGCATCCATTACCTAGTGGATCCGATGAGATCACCGGTCACAACACTGATTACATCTTATGGTAACATTTTATTTTGTCTTGTACGTAGGTGTTTCATTGCAGTGGGCTTTTGGACAGGTCAGTTATCTGAAGCGGTTTCTTACACGAACCACCTTATAGGTATTCATGGAACTGGTTTCTCATAAGAAGCCTGACTTTCGTATGTGACTTCTACAAGTCAGTCCATTGAGACGTTTATTTGAGCCCTTTCCTCTATAAAACTGTCTCAGGTGCCACAATTTGAGTTGGGAGGAATTTCTGTCGCCAAAAATCACCTCTGTGAGATCGAGTCTAATGTTCCTATTTGTTGTACTATTGTTTTTTGAACAGTTGAAGGGAAAATTGTTGTCATTCTAAGATAGGCATGCTGATGAAACAGGCTAAAACTTTGGTTCTTTTTGGTTTTCTTTGGACTGTCACATTTATAATGCATTTGTAATGCAGTGCCACAATTTGAGTAGGGACGAATTTCTGTTACCAAAAATCACCTCTGTGAGATCGAGTCTAATGTTCCTATTTGTTGTACTGTTGTTTTTTGAATAGTTGAAGGGAAAATTGTTGTCATTCTAAGATAGGCATGCTGATGAAACAGGCTAAAACTTTGGTTCTTTTTGGTTTTCTTTGGACTGTCACATTTATAATGCATTTGTAATGCAGTAGCTCATGAGCACGTTAAATTTGGTATAACTTCAGCTATGGCTGATTCGTATGCCATCTGTGTACAAGTTTAATGGATTGATGTATTCCTAAAAAGAAAAACAAGCTAACTTAGAGCATTTAGAACCGGGCTCTTCAAATGTCCCTTACATGTCTGGCCGGACGGTCGGGTCACCTTTCAGACATGAGAGAAGGAAAAAAGGCACCCAACCAAACCCTTCATTTTGTCCTCATACGTCTAGAATGTTTGTTAACCCTCATATCCAGACCATATATGAGGACGATACGAGGGTACAGGAACGCGCCAATCATTATCCACCAAATCCGCCAAATAGGACGCGGCCTAGCTGTAAGTGGAACGGCTCTTGCTGGTCCGCCGCTCGGGTCGGGGTGTGGACCGTTATTGACCACGCTGGCAGCCAAAGCCACCCCGGATCATCTTTTTCTATTTCTTTATTTTTTCGTCTTTTCTCTCTTTTTGTCCCTTCAATCATATGCATATGACCAGACAATTTAATGACAAAGTGAGAAACATAACTACATGCATGCATAAATAAGGATTTAAAACGAACTCGTCGAACGATGTCTACAAACATCTGAGAAGCAAAATTTGAGGGGACGGTGCATAGAGTACTCTACTACCACTTCGCCGCTACCAGCCACCAGCCTGCTTCCGAAAGGAAATCCTGCTTCTTCTTTTAGAACAAAATCTCGCTTCTTCTTTATCTTTTTGAACAGTATGCAAGAAAGGACGGTAATATTTTTCTTTAAGTGGAACACCATGCATCCATTAGCTAGTGGATCCAACGAGATCACCGATCACAGCACTGATTACATCCTAGGGTAACATTTTGTTTTGTCTTGTACGTAGGTGTTCCGTTGTAGTGGGCTTTTGGACCGGTCAGTTATCCGAAGCGGTTTCTTACACGAACCACCTTATAGTTATTCATAGAATTGGTTTTTCGTAAGAAGACCGACTGTCGTATGTGACTTCTACGAGTCAGTTTCTCCATTGAGACGTTTATTTGAGCGGTTTTCTCTATAAAAATGTCTCAGGTGCCACAATTTGAGTAGGGATGAATTTCTGTCACCAAAAATCACCTCTGCGAGATCGAGTCTAATGTTCCTATTTGTTGTACTATTGTTTTTTGAACAGTTGAAGGGAAAATTGTTGTCATTCTAAGATAGGCATGTTGATAAAACAGTCTAAATCTTTGGTTCTTTTTGGTTTTCTTTGGACTGTCACATTTATAATGCATTTGTAATGCAGTAGCTCATGAGCTCGTAAAATTTGGTATAAATTCAGCTATGGCTGATTCTATGCCATTATACAAGTTTAATGGATTGATGTATTCCTAAAAAGAAAAACAAGCGAACTTAGAGCATTTAAAACCGGGCTCCTCAAATGTCCCTTACATGTCTGGCCGGACGGTCGGGTCACCTTTCAGACAGGAGAGAAGGAAAAATGGCACCCAACCAGACCCTTCATTTTGTCCTCATACGTCCGGAATGTTTGTTAACCCTCATATCCAGACCATATATGAGGAAGATACGAGGGTACAGGGACGCGCCGGTCATTATCCGCCCAATCCGTCAAATAAGACGCGGCCCAGTCGTACGATGAACGGCTCTTGCTGGTCCGCCGCTCGGATCGGGGCGTGGACCGTTGTTGACCGTGCAGGTAAGCCACCCCGGATCATATTTTTCTATTTCTTTATTTTTTTCTCTTTTCTCTCTTTACGTCCCTTCAATCGTATGCATATGATCAGACAATTTAATGACAAAGTGAGGAACATAACTACATGCATGCATAAATAAGGATTTAAAACGAACTCGTCAGGACAATGTCTACAGACATCTGAGAAGCAAAATTTGAGGGGACGGCGCAGAGAGTACTCTACCGCCACTTGGCCGCTACCAGCCACCAGCCTGCTTCCGAATGGAAATATTGCTTCCGACTAAGTTTTTTTACCGGAGCCGGTACCTACCGGTCAAGCATCCGCCGTTGGTGTCATTTTAGAGATTTGTGCCCTTGTTTTGTTTATCAGATAGATGAATGGTAATGCATGAATACATGTACTTGGGTCAGACAGACAGCCAACTTTTCCAAACAAGAGAGAGGGGATTGGAGAGAACTTTGCATGCATGTATTCTCTCACTCCATGCACTAGACATGCATTTTATTTTCATCTATGATTCATATCTTTTGAGCCATATGTTCATTACTGAAACTTCTTATATATTTGAATTCATGGGGTGAAGACCTTCAAAACAAGATCAATTTTGAATATATTTGAACTATCTTTTTTCATATATATTTCAATAACATTTGAAATTAGTTTCATAAAACATAAAAATGTTTCACTAGTTCATAGAAGTGATTTGTACGGTTTCAAACATGTCAGAAACTGGAATATGGAAATCACAAACACAATGAAAGATCTTTCATATATTATGAAAAGAAATTTTAATAAATTTATAATCAATTCTGCACTATTTTAACTGATTTGGAAACATCAATATCACACACACATAGGTTTCGGTCATTTCAAAGAACTGGCTTCGTACATTTCATAAAACTGATTTCATTCATTAAGAAAAATTTATTTTAGAAAACTGATTTCACTTATTTTAATATAATCATTACAAAGCAATTAACTCGCACCAAGACTAGATTTCACTCACAAGATCAATTTCACATATTTTAAACCTATTTCACTATTTTTCACACACAAGATTAAGCAAATTGACAAACATACCAAAATATGTTTCATATATTTGAAAAATACATGTTTCATATATTTGAAAGAAATAGTGGAATGACTAGGTTTCACTCATTAAAATAAACTAGTTTCATATATTTGAAATAACCAATTTCACATATTTTAAACAACCTATTTCACTATTTTTCAAACACAAGATTAAGAAAATTGACAAACATACCGAAATATGTTTCATATATTTGACAAATACATGTTTCATACATTTGAAAGAATAAGTGGAATGACCAGATTTCACTCATTAAAAAAAAGTTTCATATATTTGAAATAATCAATTTCACATATTTTAAACAACATATTTCACTATTTTTCACACACAAGATTCAGCAAGTTGACAAACATACTGAAATGTGTTTCATATATTTGAGAAGTACATGCTTCATATATTTGAAAGAATCAATTTCACATCATGAAACATTGAATTTCACATATTTGAAATAAACCATTTCACCAATTTAAACACTGGTATCGTCTGTTTCACTAATTTCACAAATTTTAAATTTGAAAGAATTAATTTTCACACAATGAAAAACAAGTTTTGTGAAATAAGTGATTTCAAGTATTTCACTGATTCAACTCATTAAAATAAATATTTCACTTATTCGTAAACACTGGTTTCACTTATTCAAAACACATATTACTTTGAAATAATTGAAATCTATGAAATTAGATTTTTGAACCAAGTGAAATCTACAAATAGATTTACTTTTTTGAAATGTATGAAACAATTAATTTTAAAACTGCAATATGTTTCATATATTAGGAACATACAACTTCCATATACTTTAACTAACCAAATTTACTCATTGAAACAATCGATTACACATATTTGAAATAACTCATTTCATAGTTTTATAATTTTTCACATATTTCAGTTAATTGAAATATGGTTTGAATCGTTAAATTTAGACTACTTTCAAATATATCAAAGATTGATCTTCAAATTGTCACCAGGATTTGAAATATATATAAATTATCCAAAACAAATTTTTCGTTCAAAAGATGTGAATGTTTGAATTTTTTTTTTTGAGAATCACCGGGGGGACCTCCCCCACCTGAATATATTGCTCAAAGGACTGCCGTGGCAGTGAGTACAGAATTACATAGGCACGATGCAACGTGCAGAGAAGTAGGAACGCCACGATAAAGCGTCCTCCTTGTCTTGTGGCTGTACAAGACGATGGGACCAGAGATCCAGAGCAGTGATGAGGTTTCTAAGAGTTATTACAGAGTTTTGGTCAATCGATCTAAATACCATATCATTACGTGCTGCCCAAATCATCCATAGTAAGGCTAGTAGAACCGAAGGCCAAGCCGTGGGCGGGAGTTGGGTTGGAGTAGCGGCGTCCTATAAGTCTGAAATATCTCCGGTTGTAGGCAGGAACCCAAGGTGTTGCCAAATTCTGTTGGCAAGATGGCATGTGATGAAGATGTGGTTTGAGTCTTCGGGCAGCCTAGCACACTGAGGGCATAAATCTGACTCGACTATATGCTTGCGTGCAAGATTGACCTTGGTGTTGAGACGGTATTTGAAGAGTAACCATGGGAATACTTTGAGCTTCCGGGGAACTTTGGCATTCCATATGAGGGGAGCAAGGAGATCGTTGTCTGGCCGAGCCATGAGGGCACCGTATGCATGCTTGGTGGAGAATGCAATGCCGTGTCGTAGAAACCGTTGGTCTTCCCCCGCTGAAGGCATAGATCCTGCAAAACAGCCACAAGCAACACAAGCTCTTGTTCTGCCGTAAGGGAGAGGCGATTACGGAGGTTAGCCTGAATACCGTAGCGCAAGATGTTAGCCACTTTAACCAGCTCTAAGGTGGAGTGTGAGAAAAGGTGGGGGAAGGCGATGGCAAGGGGTTGAGAGACCAGCCAAGTGTTGAGCCAGAAATAAGTATGTGAACCATTATTTGTGAGCATGAAGGATATGTTTTGTAGAGTAGGTATTTGCTGTGAAATAGTGTGGCACAAGAAGGAGGTTCACGGAGAGGAGGAGACTAGAGCGTTAAGGTGTTGTAGATCAAGCCATTCTAGCCATGGTGTTTGTGCAGTGGAGAGTGCTTTGGCTGCAAATTTCATGAGGAGGCAGTTATTTTGAACATGTAAGTTTTTGAGCCCTAAACCACCAATTTTTTTGGGTAAACATACATTTTTCCAAGCAACAAGGCATTGAGCACCCGAACAGGCATCCTCTCCTTCCTAGAAAAAACTCCTTCTCAGGGAGTCCAAGGTTTTGATAATTTTCTTTGGGATGCGAAAAACAGACATAAAGTAGGTGAGGATTGAATCGAGCACCGCAGAAATGAGAATGAGTCGATCACCTTTGTCCAGGAGTTTGGCACGCTAGCCGGAGAGAAGTTTCCTAGTGCGTTCAATCAGGGGGTGAAAACGGTGGTGAGAGGTTTGGTCGGAGCGAGGGGAAGGCCGAGGTAGGTTTGAGGAAAGGAAGTGCATGAGCAGCCCATGGAGAGGGCAATGGAGGCAACCGTGGCATCATCTGTGTGGAGGGTGGCTAAGATGGTTTTGGAGAAGTTGATGGCGAAGCCCGTGGCTTGTGCAAAGCTATTTAGGATCACTTTAAGAGTTGAGGTAGCGGCAGGAGAGGCAGCTGCGACGATGAGCGTGTCGTCCGCATATTGAATGACTATGGGAGGTAGGTGGGAGAAGATAGGATGGTGTAGTGTGGGATTGGAGTTCTGGATGATTAGTTGTTGGAGAAGTTCGGCGACGATGAGGAAGAGGTAGGGTGAGGCCGGGTCGCCTTGCCTCAACCCATTTTTGCATTGGATCCATTTGCCCGGAATCCCATTCAGGAGAACTGTAGTTTTGCCTGTGTAGAGGAGGTTTTGGATCCAGCTGCAGAAGATTGAAGAGAACCCCTGGACTGCCATGATTTTGTCGAGTGCAGGCCATGCCACGCAATCAAAAGCCTTTCTGAACTCCAGTTTGAAAACCATCGTTGGTTTTTACGCGAGTGGCAAGAGCTAATGAGGTCGGCAGCAAAAACAAAGTTTTCGGCGATGTTTCTGCCAGAGATGAATCCGGTCTGGTTACCATGAACTAGCAGAGGGATGTGCATCTTAAGGCGAGAGGTGATAACCTTGGCTATGGCTTTGATCGGGCAGTTTTGCAATGAGATAGGCCGAAAAGCATCAGGTGTGGTTGGCGTGTCTTTCTTGGGGAGGAGGATAATGTGGGCATAGTTTAAGCGTTCAGTGTCTACTAAGCCTTGATGAAAAAGATGGAAAAAGGATAGGATTGAATTTTTGACGAGAGGCCAGAAGGTTCTATAGAAACTATCACAAGATAATACTCAAGTCAGATAAAGGCTGTCAGAGTAAAACAGGGAAATACCAAACCACTTGCAGCCGAATACAAGAAAATACTGAACGCAATGCACAGATCACAAAGCAAGTCAACCGTGGATATCTCACCGGCACATCCCAGCACCGGTAAAAGTGAATTTCCGATCCTGCTTCTTCTTTTTGAAAAAAATCCCGCTTCTTCTTTTTCTTTTTGAACCAAAAACTAAGGGTCCCGATAACTGCCACACGTGTGGTGTATCGGGTGGTTGTGCTGCACGCCTCGTGTGGCATGGATAGGAACCCGCCCGCATGACCGTGTCCGGACGCGGAAAGGCACAGCCCGCACGTCCGGTGTGTGGCAAACCCGCCAGCACGACCCCGTCCGGGCCAGACGACCCCGCTGCCCGCACGACCCAGCCGTTCCCGGCCTCCGATCGATCCGCAGTCCCCACTGCCGCCATCGTCTCCCACCTCTCGAACCCCTACCTCCATCGCCGGCCTTCTCTGGTTGCCATGGCAACTAGAGAAGATCCGTAGGGCCTTCCCACCGCTAACCACATCCCAACCCTCCCCCTCCCCCCACCCCCGCCCCCACTCCAACCCCGCCCTCCAAAGAGGACCATCTAAAAGCAGGTGAATCTCCCGATCTCTTACTGCTTCTCATCCTTCTTCTGGGCGGAAAATTGCAAATTTACCGACGAATGTGGCGACTGGATCCACGCTATCGGGGTAAAACACTACATGGTTTTGTGTGTCTTCGCATTTGCCAAGCAGAATACACCAGATCTGCCATGTACTACGCTAGAGTTAAGCTTAGGCTCTCGGTTAGCTTGGTGCAAGTAGTTGGTAATGAAGGATGCATAGGAATACCTAAAAAGGGAGAGAAATGAGAAATTTTGTATAAAGGGGGTGGGAAAAATAGTTGCCACTTGTGTCTAACGGCAGTTGCCACCTGTCGTTGCCGTTAACTGCCACCATGTTAACCTATTGCTTGCCATCCTATTGTAGTGGTTGTTGCCATCGAATCAAAAGGATAGCTAGCACCCAGATTTTAGAAAAGAGAGTGGGTGTGCATGTCCTACTTGCCATGATGTGTTGGTTGCCTACACATGAAAATGTGATAACACTGGCGTGTTATCTTCTACGTGCAAGCAACAGAAGAATACACTTTTTATGGATTGTTGATGCGTTCTTGTTCATGCAGTGATTGAGAACACATTGGCAGAAACAAGACGCGGAAAGAATGAATCATGAAGTTGGCGCTGATCCTTGGGTTTCTCAAAGGCCAGAAACGCCCCCTTGGGATGCAGCAGAGTACAGTCAACTCATTTCTGTAGGGCCATTGCTGCCACTACTAGAACAGTACACAGGCATTGGTATGATGCATGATAACAAAGAAAAGAACATTTGCCATGTTCGCAACGATGAAGATGACATTCTACTTATGTCCTACACTGTCATTTTTCATAGGTTCTTATGACCAAAACACACTCAGGGGGGCACCATGGCAAGTTCAGTCACAGGGCGCTAACATTGACAAATGTACGGGCAGCCAACTTCAACTAGCTAATGTGAAAAAGAAACATACTGGTGTGGACATGAAAAATAAACTTGCAAAGGATGGAAACAGACTCACGAGTTATGTCGGGGAAAAATGGAGAACCTTCATGCAGCACGTGGCATCAGGCGGCACCCATGTACCTGCCATCAATGTCATACACAGGTGAGTCCATAAAAAGTGAAGTTGCGGACGGTGAATTAGAAGAAGGAGCATAGTTGACAACTACAGTTGCCATGACTGGACAACTGCAATTGCCATGACTAAACAACTATAGTTGTCATCCCTGGTCAACTGTAGTTGCCATGACTGAACAACTACAGTTGCCATGCCAGGACAATTACAGTTGCCATTGCCTGGACAACTGTAGTTGCCATGCCTAGACAAACTGCAGTTGTCATGCATTGACCAACTACTACCATGATTTTAGGTTATTACGGTGGTGCTACCCCAGCAAACATCTCATGGCAAGCTTCGCAGATTGCACATAGAGCACGTCAATTTGGTGTGACAGACCACACAAGATGGGCACATGCAGCACAACAAGGTAAGAAAATTTGAACCACAAAAGAGCACTGCATTTGTTTTTGTGGGAAGAGCATGTGAGGAAAAGAAGATTTGTAGCAGTGATGGTGGAAAAAATCAAACAGAAAATGCTAACAAGTGGTTGTGTGCAATGAGTCATATATTGTCTTCGGGAATTGCCAATTGCTAAAAGCATGTGTGCAGCACTAATGGTTGATCGCATTTGCCTAGTGAGCTCAAGCCTAGAATACAAAGTTTTGATGCTAGAACACACTGGTTGCCATGTATTGGCAGCAATATTTGCCATGTATGTAGGACTACAGCTGCCATGCATATAGAATCCAAGTTTTCATACTAAAAGGAGCTGGTTGCCATGCATTGGCAACAGTAGTTGCCATGTTTGTTGGACTATAGCTGCCATGACTGGAGAACTACAATTGTCATGCATGTCCACATGCAGACCCACGACTTGCTGTTTGAATGATGTCAAGCGAAATCACTTGAAGTTGATGTACTCCATTACGATAAAACATGTCATTCAAGCAAAATCTTACGCGTGTACCTGTTTTTTCTATTACAGGGCCTACAACTACAATGAACAGCGGCGCAGGGACATCTACTGCGGGGAGCTCTGAGCGCATGGAAGACGCGTTCCACCAGCCAGCCAACAATCATGCCGCAAACAATGTCGGGTCAGAGTCGAAAATGGCAATCATTCCAGCAATGCCGACAAGCACCCCTTTGAACACAAGCACTGGCAACACTCAAGTAGATGAAACTGCCACTGATACTGAAGTGAATGATGAAACCGATGACGAAGCGCAAGGGGATGAAGATGGTGGGCAATCAGATATCATGGTACCTCAGCCACCGTACGTTGGGCAGAGATTTGAATCGTTCGCAGAAGCAAAGGAATTCTACCAGACATATGCAAAGTCCCATGGGTTTGCCATCAACACCGAATACCATAGGAAAATTAAGAAAACTAACGAGTACAGCAGAGGTGAGATGAGGTGCCACAAGGCACGAAGGAACAAGACGGGGAAAGGTGGTGCGTCTGTCGTTCCGGAATGAAAGAGAGGAATCATTCTCAAGACGGAATGCCCTGTCTGGCGTAAGCTAAATGTAGATGGAGCACAGTGGGTGGTCACTGAATATCTTGACGAGAACAACCACAAACTCATAAAGAAGTTCGACCTGGTAAAATTTCTGACCGCCCACAGAGGATTCACTCCCCTCGAGAAGATATTCATAAAGCTGCTACATGATTGTAACATCGGTCCATCAAGAATGGTCCAGATACTATCACTCATCCACAGCAAAAAAGGGGCTCTGAGTAGCATGCCCTACATACCAGCTGACGTCACAAACCTAAAGGCAAAGTACCGTAGAGAGAGCAAGTTGGCTGACATAGAGGCCACAATGGCCAACTTCGATGAGAAAGCGAAGGAAGATCCAGATTTCTTCTACAGGATAAGGTTGGATGATGAGGACCGTGTCAGGAACATATATTGGGTGGATGGTGCTGCAAGAAGAGCCTACAAACATTTCCGAGATTGCATTTAATTTGACGTGACATATCTCACTAATATGTACAAGATGCCATGCGCTCCATTCATAGGAATAAATAACCACAATCAGTCGTTGCAGTTCGGACGCGGGCTCTTTCGGAACAAAGACACGGATGGGTACATTTGGCTGTTCAAGACCTTCTTGGAGTGCATGGATGGACTTGCTCCGATGAACATAATAACAGACCAGGATTTTAGCATGCGTGCAGGCATAGAGGAGGTATTCCCGTTGGCAGTGCACAGGCACTGCAGGTGGCACATTATAAAGAAGGCTGAGGAGACGCTAGGACCATTCTTTGCTGATCGTCCAGATCTGCACAAGGCATTCGAGCTGTGCATGGACCACAACTTGACGGTCGAGGAGTTTGAAAGGAGCTGGATGGCCATGATTGAAACATATCAAGTCCAAGACAACGAGAGTCTTGCTAACCTGTGGGAGAAGCGAATGTACTGGGTGCCGGCCTACTTCATGCAGTGCTTCTTCCCGTTTCTGCAGAATACGCGGTGCAACGAGGGGTTCAATGCTATTTTGAAGCGGTACGTGAACCCTGGCAACTCATTGCTATAGTTTGGCAAGCAGTACATAGCTTTGCAACAAAAAATACTGGGATCTAAGCTACAACAAGAAGCGAACACCGCGCTAAAGCAGCCAAAATTGCTAACGTATTTATCGATGGAGAGGCAACTGAGCAAGATATACACCAACAAGATCTTTAACAAGTAAGTCAGTTGCGTTGCAATCTTATTTGCACAAGCATGAAGGCAGTACGTGCCATATAGAATGCAATGCAGTTGCCATGATATGTGGATGCCATGTTTAACGAATTACTATTTGCCATGTTAACTCAACTGCAATTGCCATGTTTAATGAACTACCGTTTGCCATGCTTACTCAGCTGCAGTTGCCATGTTCAATGAAATGCAGTTGCCATGTTTAATGCATTGTACTTCCGTTGGGCATGTTGGTATGCAAATGCCAATGCCAATTGAAAATGTTATGTAGTTACCATGTTTAATGAACTGCATTTGCCATGTTTACTGAAATGCAGTTGCCATGTTTACTGAAATGCAATTGCCATGTTTAGTCAACTGCAGTTGCCATGTTTAATGAAATGCAGTTGCCATGCTTTATGCACTGTGCTTCCATTGGGAATGTTGGTATGGAAATGATAATGGCCGGTTGAAAATGTACTATAGTTGCCATGTCTAATGTACTGCAGTTTCCATGTCTAATGTACTACAGTTGTCATGTGTAATGTACTATATTTGCCATGTTCAAACGAAATGTTCTTCTATTGGCCATGACAACATAAGGTGGTACAAAAAACAACACGCGATAGTTTAAGAAAAAAGCACACAAAACTTGCAGATTCCAGGAAGAAATAAAGCGTGCCAGCATGTTCATGGCTTTCCAGGTGGACGAACATACGTTCAAGGTGTGTTCTATTTTGGGCATGTCGGATTCAGAACTTGAAGACCCAGACAAAGGAAGGAACTACTTCGTGAAAGACTCGATAGGCCAAGGCGAATACTACTGCCAATGCTACAAGTTTGAACGGGACGGCATTGTGTGCTGTCACATACTAAAAGTAATGGACATGAATGCAGTGACACGGATGCCCCGCCATTTCATAAGGCAGTGATGGACTTGGGACGCTGACGACGCGTTGGTGCCGCAGACAACAAATGCAGTTTTGGGTGTGCATGATGAGAGACCGGAGTCAACACCATGGAAGCCGTGAGGCACGTTGTGTTGACAAAGAACTATGCTGAGCTAATTGATGAAGCGTGCAAGAGTGATGAGCCAGCGAGAGTCGTAGAAAAACATAGGAAGGCCCTGAAAAGAGAGCTTGATGAGATCAAGAAGAGGAAAGTTGAGGAAGCCTTACATAGGTTCCCCCGCACATCAAGTGTGCCTTCGTCCACGGGGCCATCATCTGAAAACTCGGAGATAGGATCTGGAACAGCAAGCACACAAACCCAGGTCAGGAACCCGCCCCGTTCCATTACAAAGGGGCGTCCAAAAGAGATAAGATACAAATCAGGATTGGAGATTCAAGCAAAACACAAGAAAACAAAGAAAGGGACGGGCAATCCGTAATCAACATTGGGGCACTGTGACATGGTCCTTGGTGACATTTTATTTTGTAATCTAGATATTCTAATTTTTTTTAAATGGGAGAATGACTCTTGAGGGGCATCAGAAGTTGAAGGAAGATAACTGCAGTTGCCATGTTATGTGTACTTAATCTACCATGTTATGTGTAGTTAATCTACCATGCTATTTTATACTAAATCTGCCATGCTATTTTATACTGGATCTGCCATGGTAAGTATACTGGATCTGCCATGTTAAGTATATTGGATCTACCATGTTAAGTATACTGGATCTGCCATGTTGTTTATGCTGAATCTGCCATGTTGTTTGTACTGAATCTGCCATGTTAGTTGTACTGAAATATGCCATGTTATTTGTAATGACTCTGCATCGCGTATATTTCCGTGTTCATTTGACGCGTTTTAGTCACACATAGTGTCTTGTGTGCAATCTATGGGAAACAAGTTGAAAAAGCGTAACGTGCATCAACCGCAGAAAAGGTTACGGATACATGATCAAACTACCATGCTAGCCGGTGCAGTTAGCAGTGAAAAAAGAAACAGCAAACAGCAAAATGAAAAATGATGATAACTTTCACTAACCATGTCTGATGAACTACATTTTCCATGTTTTAAAACATCGTAGACGTGTCACACCCTAGCTAGTCATGCATTAGAGTGTTGCATCATGTTTACTCTTTCATCAGAAACTTGAAATGGGGATCTGTGAAACCCTCAGAACCATTTTGAAAATGACCCAAATAAAAATTTCTCCAAAAGGATCCAAGAAAATGCTCATGTTGCTCTCTGAAAATATTGGACAGAGATAAAAATCAAACCAATATTTTTAGTGGCTCATGGACATTTATTTTGGGCATTTGGAATTAATGCATAAATATTTGCATTGGAAATATATTAATTATATATATTAATATATGCCCAAATATTATGCCAATTATAAAAGAGCTCTGGAATAATATAAATAGCTCCTGCAAAAATTGGCATAAGTTAAATAAATGATTTAATATATTATTTAAATCGAAACAAATGTCAGAAATTAAAAAACAGAAAAATATATAACAGGAGGAGCTTACCTGGGCTCCTCCACTGTGCGGCCCAGCCAGCTGGCTGGCCCAGCCGGCAGCCGGCCCAGCCCACCTCCCTCCTGTGTCGTCTTCGTCCCGACAGAGGGAGGGGAGTGTGGCCGGCGCGCGCGCGCGCCACCGCGCCACGCCACCTGCTCGCCTGCTTGCCTGCCCTCCCCTCCTCGCTCGATGCCCTGGACGACGCCACGCCTCTCCCCCTGCTCTCTCTCACTCTCCCCCGGCTCTCCTCTCCTCTCCCTCGCTCTCTCTCTCACACGGCCGAACACCACACTCGCCGCCGTTCGCCACAGCAGCCGTCTCCGACCACCCCTCGCTCCCCCGACTAGCTCAGGAGCTCCGCCTCGACTCCCTCTTCCTCCCCACCGCTCCACAGCTCCCCGGAAGCCCTGCATCGCCGCCACATCGCCGTTCCCCTCTTCGGGCTCCGATCATCGTCGACGTCGAATTCGTCGTCTCCGGCGCGTCCCCGAGCCCGCTTCGACGCCCACTGCAACCGCGGTGAGCCCCCGGATCGTTTCCCCCTTCTCCCCTGGTCCCTTTCGACCTCTAGGCCTAGCCCCACCTTGGCCGAGAGCTCCACGCCGCCGGCGATGTCGCCGTCGTGGCCACGGTCGCCGTAGCGCCCAACCGAGCACACCATCGTGCTCCACACCTCACCAGGAGCACGTAGCACGCACCAACACCTCTTCTAACGCCCTGCAACGTCGATTCCGACCGCACCCGAACTCCGGCAGCCGCAGCCGAGCTCGCCGCCGTCAACTCCGGCCACCCCGAGCCCAACCACCACCACCAATAGACGCGGCTCAACCTCAGCAACACGTAGATGCCTTCCGCCGTCCATTTGGTTGCCGGAATGGCAAAAAGCACTTTCGCCGCCGTCTCGGACCTCGCCGGCGTCAAGTCGCCGGTGGGGTTTGACTTGTCCGACCTGGGGTTTGACCTCCCAGGGTCACTGACGCGTGGGCCCTGTCGGCCAGGTGTTTAGATTAGCGCTAAACTACTGTTAGTCAACCCCCCCTGACACTGACAGTGGGCCCCAGCACCACTAATCCCTAATTAGGATTAATTTAATCCTGTTTAACCCCCCCTGTCACTGACGTGTGGGCCCCACACGTCAGGTTTGACCTCAGCCAGCCGCAGTTGACCACTGACGTCATGCTGACGTCATGCTGGCGCAATAATTATATTTCTGGATTTAATTTAAATCAGGAAATTCCAGAATATTATTTAAACTTCAAAAATTCATAACTTTTATTCTGTAACTCCAAATTGGACAAATTATATATGAAAAATGATCAGAAAAATCCAATCTACCCATCTGTACTATTTTCATGCATGATCAAACAAGTTAAATTGATGTTTTAAGCAGAACAAGGAAAAGCACTTTTAAAAGGCCATGTTTGAATTTGAAATTTGAATCTTTGATTCAAATTTGTTCAAACCCTTCTGGTTCTAGTTGCATTAGCCCAACACACTCATATTGCCATGTTTCATCCATGCATCATATTGTTGCACATTGTTTGGTGATGCTTGTGTATCGATGTCCTTTGCGACAGGTTCTGTCCCCGAGGAGTACCGTGATTACCCTAACGAAGAACCATATCAGTGCATCGAACCATCAGGCAAGCAACCAACCATTTGATCATATCGATACAATCCCATGTTCTCGCTCCTGCTCTCTTTTACTGCATTAAGACAACGCGATTCAAACTGCTGTGTGCTACGGTAGTTGAACCCATTTTCCTCTGCATGACCTGTCATTGCCACAGTAACTAGATGAAACCCACTAGCATGTGTAGGAGTTGCTTGAGCCATATGTATGTGTTGTTCCTACCTTGCTATGCCTGCTATGCTTAGAGTCGTGTCAGGTCTGGTTCATCTGGGTGATGGGCTGGAGTGAAATGATTATGTCGGTAATGGGAGTGGTGTGGTGAACACGATTTGGTAAAGGTATCGATGAAAGGCCATGTAGGAGTACATGGTGGGTTGTTTCATTGAAGCCGACCTTAAGCACTGAGATCTGTATGTGTGATTTAAGAATCAGCTACTACCATGCACTGGGCCCGAAACCAATGGACCCTCTCGGCTTCTTATTCACCCTAGTTCTCCGTCCAGGAGTTGCAAGTAGTTTCTGGTGTTTGTAGCCTACTGGAGGCCGTGGACAGTGCTGACCGTAGGGGTGGGCTGTGATGCGGTAGGTATGTGGCACGGTGTACCGAATACCTGTTAGGTATCTCGGGAACCCTGTTCACATCGTTCGGGGCCGTATGGGAAACCTCGGCCGGACTCCCTGCGGATGGAACCTGGATAGGCGATAAACCTGGACTGGAGGCTTAGGTGATTAGGTAGGTCGTGGCCGACACCCACGTTGGGCTTCCGCTTGAAGGTTGCCGAGTACATGTCGTGTAAACGACGATAAGTGGTGAGAGCGTGTATGAAGAAGTACCCCCTGCAGGGTTAACATGATCTATTCGAATAGCCGCGTCCGCGGTAAAGGACTACTTGGTTGCCTATACAGTTCATAGACAAGTAAATGGAAACTATTTAAAGCCTCAAGATAAGTGTGAGTGCCGAGGATGGCTCTTCCGTAGGAAGACGGAGGTGGACCCTCGGTAGTGTATTGAAGTGGTGAGTAGTGGACTCGTGTGCGCAAAACCATTTTAAGTTGGAGTATCGTAGGATAGCCTAGCCAAGAGTCAAAGCTAGCTTGCTGCAATAACTCCACCAACCCTTCTTGATACTATGCATGTATGTAGGATCTGATGTAAGTCTTGCTGAGTACCTTTGTACTCATGTTGCTATAATCTACATTTTTACAGAAGACGCTGCAACCCCTTCTGATGGGTTCTATGTAGACGTTGACATCAACGAGTAGGCTAAAGACCCAGGTGGTGACCCTGAGCTTGTGAAGGACCACGTAGTATAGCGAGGCTTTCCAAGCCTCTTTTATTTTACTAGTTGTCTGTACTCAGACAAGTTACTTCCGCTGCTGGTTTGTATGACTGTATGATTTGTATGTGGGGTCGTGAGACCCGTACCTTTGTGTATGTTATGTATGGCTCACTGAGCCTTAAATAAAATACTTGTGTCATAGAGTCATGTTGTGATGCTTCGTTGTATTTGCACATATCGAGCATATTGTGTGTATGATTGAAATGCTTGGTATGTGTGGGATCTGACTATCTAGTTGTTTATCTTTGGTAGCCTCTCTTACCGGGAAATGTCTCCTAGTGTTACCGCTGAGCCATGGTAGCTTGCTACTGCTCTAGAACACTTAGGCTGGCCGGCATGTGTCCTTCTTCGTTCCTGTGTCTGTCCCTTCGGGGAAATGTCACGCTTTGAGTACCGGAGTCCTGTTAGCCCGCTACAGCCCGGTTTACCGGAGTCCTGCTAGCCCAGTGCTACAGCCCGGACCCACTTGCTGATGACCGACACGTTCGAAGCTGGGTCATGGATGCCTGTCCCTGTAAGTCTGTGCCACTTTGGGTTTACGACTAGTCATGTCAGCCCGGGCTCTTTATCATATGGATGCTAGCGACACTATCATATACGTGAGCCAAAAGGCGCAAACGGTCCCGGGAAAAGGTAAGACGACACCCGTGGGGATACCGTGCGTGAGGCCGCAAAGTGATATGAGGTGTTACCAGCTAGATCGATGTAACATCGAGTCGGGGTCCTGACAGCGTTGGCATCAGAGCCGGACTGCCTGTAGGTTCTCAAAGCCAAACTGGTCGATGTTGAGTCTAGAAATTCTTTAGTTATATGTAGGGGAATTGTTTGTGGGTTGGAACGTAAGGCTCTTTTTACTCCTTATACCTTATGACTTCTGATCTGAGTCAGTCCATTCTTCCACCGGGGGTTAAGGAATTAGGATATGTTCTCTCTATCAGGATCACGAGTTACTAATCAGTAGTACCTTATAAGTTTGATGGATACAAGCCTAGTTCAGTTCTACTACCACATTATGTTGTTAGAATGGATCCAGAACTTTGATATGATGATGTTGAGTGTGTATGAAATTCTTTGTCAAATGTCTCAAAATCCTTCTTGAGCATTTACAGCTGTCATGCTGCCGAAATTTTGCTAGAAATTCTAATGCCTTTGCATTATGATTGTGCTTTCAGATGGCCACTCGCGACCTTAATCAAGTGGTTCGCCTGACTCGATGCCTAGATGTACCCGGCCATACTGCTAAGTTGGTCAGGGTAATGACTGAGGCTGGATACCGCTGGTATCCTGAGTACACGGTCGAAGAGCAATTCCGAGACTTTAATCAAAGCCAGTATCTCTGCACTGTCAGGATATTTCCATCTTATCCTGGATCCACCGAGCCTCTTCACTGCTCCTATGGACTCGGGGTTACTATTGAGATGGCTGTGCAGGACGCCGCCTACTCTATGATGACCATTATGCGAGTCAGATCTGGTATATTTCGGGACTCTGATTTTCGGTATATGCCAGGATCACTTCCGGGAGCACAAGGGTATCTCCAGGCTATCTATGCTGACCCCACTCAGGAGGATTCACGGACTCGCACCACTGCTGAGATGCTCGAGGATAAGGACCGTGAAAATCGGGCCTTAAGGCTAGAGCTCTTCAACACCCGTGCTGACCACTGGGCCACTTTGACTCGGTTCGCACCGGCGGTGCAAGCTGGATATTCAGATATGCGCGATCTCTATCCTGTGAGATCTGCTCTGCCAGACGTGATGGTTTGGCGTGATGTAGGAGGCATCACCCCACCGCGCGGTCCCCGCAGGCCACCGTTTGTTGGTCCAAGGCCTCATCCTAGCCCCTATGGTCCACAAGCTCCGCGAGACCGTCTGTTTCCGGATGATCATGTTGAACTTCCAGGCTATGGAGGTGACTTTTACGAGGACTACTACGGATCGGTCTGAGTTAGTGGTAGTATCACTAGTTTGCACTAGCTGTGTCGTCTATCGTCCTGCGTGACTCGTGGGATATGACCTAGTTGTACTCTTTCCGGAGATGTAGAAAAATAATGTATAGGAGCTTGGAATGTCTCCATGAGATGTAATCCTCTTTTCACCGTAATAGTACTTTGTTTGGTCTTGTACTAAACCCTGTATGGTGTGTATGACGATGGAATAAAAGAAGCAGTTTCTGTATCTACCATGTCATACGGATGATCATCTTGCATTCCGAGTTATTTCTTACATTATGAATCCTATGTCGGAATTTTACCATCCTGACTAAATCATTGTCTTGTTTACCTAGGATGGTCAACACGCGCGTTAACCCTACTTCTCAAGAGCAGGCCGAAGGCAGTGAAGCCAGGAATGAAAATCTGCCTCATCCTCCTTCACTAGCCGAGGTGATGATGGAAGCTGAGAGAAACAAGCGGGAGACAAACCGTTTGTTGGAGCGTATTGAACAGAATACAGCACACCATCAGAGGGCTAACGTGGTGTCACTCAGTGATTTTATCAAATTGCATCCACCCACGTTCCACCACTCCGTCGAGCCTCTCGACGCTGATGATTGGCTTCGCAGTATCTCTCACAAGCTGCGTTCCGCGCTAGTAGCTGAGGTTGACAAGGTCACCTTTGCTGCATATCATCTTGAAGGCCCCGCCAGTCTATGGTGGGAGAATTATGGAGCTATGCGCCCAGCGGGCCATGTCACTACTTGGGCTGAGTTCAGCGAGGCTTTCCGTGAACATCACATTCTGGAGGGTCTCATGGACCGTAAACGTGAAGAATTTTGCAGTTTCACCCAAGGCCGACTTTCTGTGGATGCCTATAGCAGGGAGTTTGGTAATCTCGCACGATATGCAACTGAGGAAGTGTCTACTGACGCCAAGAAGCAAGCAAGGTTCCGTAAGGGCCTTAGTCCTGAGCTTCGCCGCGACCTCCGTCTGCATGAGTGCACATCTTTTTCGAAACTTGTCAACAAAGCCATCAGTGCTGAAACTGGTCAGACTGACTATGACGCAACACGCAAGCATGGACGTGATATGGGTTCCTCATCCGGTGCTGGTCCTCAGAAGCGCCGCGTGTGGGTACCCAACACCGCCCTGCCACCCAGGTTCACACCGAGGCCATCTTTCCAGGCGCCTCGCCCTGTTCAACAGTCTGCTCCAGCCAAGCCCTATGGGGGTCCAACTAACAATGCTCCTCCACGTACCAGTTCCGTGACTTGTTTCAAGTGTGGGGAATCTGGTCACTATATGCGTGAATGCCCCCAGACCAACCCCAATCAATCTGCTAAAGCTGTTGGCCATGGCAAGCCGACAGGGAAAGTGTTTCATGCCAAACCGGTCACCGCTTCACGTGGCCATGTCAACTGTATCTCTGCCGAACAAGCTCAAGAGGATCCCAACGTCGTTCTCGGTACGCTTCTTGTAAATTGCCACCCGGCATCTGTTCTTTTCGATACAGGAGCCTCTCATTCTTTTATATCTGAAAATTATGCTCGCTTGCATAACATCGCATTCGGTGATATGCCAACCTCTATGGTAATCCAAACTCCGGGTTCCAAATGGCAAACTTCTAGAGTAAGCCATGGAAACGAAATCCAAGTCGACCGACTTGTTTTCCTTGCATCTTTGATAGCCCTTAAATCTTCAGATATTAATATCATTCTGGGTATGGACTGGATGTCAGCTCATCATGCCCAAATTGATTGCTTCTCTAGGACTGTTCAACTCACCCATCCTTCGGGGAAGATAGTCAATGTCTTGACCCGAATAGCCAAGCGACAATTATATTCTCTTAACGCCAGCCCTTTGCCAGACCTTGAGGACGTTCCGGTAGTCCGTGACTTCCCGGATGTCTTTCCAGAGGAATTGCTAGGTGTTCCACCTGACAGGGATGTTGAGTTCGTAATAGACCTCATTCCAGGAACCGTTCCGATTGCTAGAAGACCCTATAAGATGGCACCCCTAGAACTAGCCGAGCTTAAGAAACAACTCGATGAGTCCTTGAAAAAGGGTTTCATCCGACCTAGCTCATCTCCGTGGGCTTGCCCCGTCCTATTCGTCAAGAAGAAGGATGGTACGGACCGGATGGTTGTAGATTACCGACCTGTCAATTTGGTCACAATCAAGAACAAATATCCGCTTCCCAGGATCAACGACCTGTACGATCAGCTCGCTGGATCCTCAGTCTTCTCCAAGATGGATTTGAGGTTGGGCTACCATCAAATCAAAATCAGAAAAGGGGACATTCCTAAAACGGCCTTTGTTACTCGTTACGGCTAATACGAGTACACCGTCATGTCCTTCGGTTTAACCAACGCTCCAGCCACCTTTTCTCGGTTAATGAACTCAATCTTCATGGAGTATTTGGATAAATTCGTCGTGGTTTACCTCGATGATATACTCATCTACTCCAAGAACGAGGAAGAACATGCCGAACATCTCAGGCTAGTGTTGCAGAAACTTCGAGAGCATCGCCTTTATGCCAAATTTTCTAAATGTGAATTCTGGTTGTCAGAAGTGACCTATCTGGGTCATGTAATATCTGGTAAAGGTATTGCTGTTAACCCTGAGCGAGTTCAAGCCGTCCTTAACTGGACTCCACCTGAATCGGTAAAGCAAGTTCGGAGTTTTCTAGGCTTAGCGAGCTATTGTCGTCGCTTTGTCGAGAACTTCTCCAAAGTTGCCAAACCTCTAACCGAACTCCTCAAGAAAGATAAGAAGTTCGAATGGACTCCACAATGTGAGCACAGCTTTCAGGAACTGAAAAGACGCCTGACTTCTGCTCCCGTGCTGGTACCGCCAGACTTCTCCAAGGACTTTGTTATCTACTGCGACGCCTCGCGACAAGGACTAGGTTGCATTCTCATGCAAGATCGACACGTAATTGCCTACGCTTCACGGCAATTGCACCCACATGAGGAGAATTATCCTACTCATGATCTAGAGCTTGCAGCCGTAGTCTATGCACTTAAGACCTGGCGACATTACCTCCTCGGTAATCGTTGCGAAATATTCACTGATCACCAAAGTCTGAAGTATATTTTCACCCAACCAGATTTGAATCTCAGGCAGAGACGTTGGGTTGAATTGATCACCGACTTCGACTTAGGAATAACCTACACCCCAGGGAAAGCCAACGTCATGGCTGATGCGCTAAGTCGTAAATCTTATTGCAACAATCTGATGTTACAACAAAGTCAACCGCTTCTCCATGAGGAATTTCGGAAGCTTAACCTTCACATTGTTCCTCAAGGTTTTATCTCCACCTTGGTGGCAAAACCTACCCTTACGGATCAAATTATCAAAGCACAGAAGGTAGATCCGGGAATCTCCCGCATCAAGAGAAACATCCAGAAAGGAATTGCGAATTGCTTCTCCATTAATGATCAAGGGGTCGTATACTTCGGGAATCGACTAGTGGTTCCCAAAGTGCGAAACCTGAGGCGATTGATCCTTAAGGAAGCTCATGAATCTCCTCTCACCATTCATCCCCGTAGTACTAAAATGTATCAAGACCTACGCCAGAGGTTCTGGTGGACTAGGATGAAGAGAGAAATTGCTCAGTATATTGCAAATTGCGACGTCTGTCGTCGTGTAAAAGCAGAGCATCAACGGCCTGCTGGCACCCTTCAACCCTTAGCTATTCCTGAATGGAAATGGGATAAAATTGGTATGGATTTCATTACCGGTTTTCCCAGGACCAAGAGAGGGAATAATGCTATTTTCGTCGTGGTTGATCGTCTTTCCAAAGTAGCCCATTTCCTACCTGTTCGAGAGAGTATAACCGCTAGTCAACTGGCAGACTTATACATCTCCCGAATAGTATCCCTTCATGGTGTCCCTTTGGAAATTAACTCGGATCGAGGAAGTCTTTTCACCTCTCGATTTTGGGAAAGTTTCCAAAATGCTATGGGAACCCGTCTCTCCTTTAGCACCGCTTTCCACCCTCAGTCGAGCGGTCAAGTGGAACGCGTCAACCAAATTCTAGAAGACATGCTTCGAGCCTCCGTTATCTCGTTCGGAATGGACTGGGAGAAGTGCCTTCCATTTGCCGAATTCGCTTACAACAACAGCTATCAATCTAGCTTGGGTAAAGCCCCTTTTGAAGTTCTCTATGGACGACGGTGTCGAACACCCCTTAACTGGTCAGAGACCGGGGAAAGACAATTCTTTGGCCCGGATATGATTCAGGAAGCAGAAGAGCAAGTTCGTATCGTTCGTGAAAAGTTGAAAACAGCCCAATCTCGTCAAAAGAGTCAATATGACCGAAAACATAAGGCTATGACTTTCGAGGTTGACGAGAAGGCTTATCTTCGGGTCACCCCTCTGAAGGGAACCCATCGTTTCGGTATCAAAGGCAAATTGGCTCCTCGTTACATTGGACCTTTTCGCATCCTTGCCAAACGAGGAGAAGTTGCCTACCAGTTGGAACTACCTCCGCACCTCTCCAGAGTTCACGATGTCTTCCACGTTTCTCAACTCAGGCGTTGCTTCTCGGATCCTATCCGTGAAGTGGACCACGAAACGCTTGATCTTCAAGATGATCTTACATATCGAGAGTACCCCATTCGTATCCTCGATCAAGCCGAACGTACCACCCGGCGCCATAATATCAAATTTCTCAAAGTTCAATGGTCGCACCATTCTGAGGATGAAGCAACCTGGGAAAGGGAGGATCGTCTTCGACTCGAGTATCCCGCCTTCTTCCCGGAGGAACCCAAATCTCGGGACGAGATTCTTTTGAGTGGGGGTGAGTTGTCACACCCTAGCTAGTCATGCATTAGAGTGTTGCATCATGTTTACTCTTTCATCAGAAACTTGAAATGGGGATCTGTGAAACCCTCAGAACCATTTTGAAAATGATCCAAATAAAAATTTCTCCAAAAGGATCCAAGAAAATGCTCATGTTGCTCTCTGAAAATATTGGACAGAGATAAAAATCAAACCAATATTTTTAGTGGCTCATGGACATTTATTTTGGGCATTTGGAATTAATGCATAAATATTTGCATTGGAAATATATTAATTATATATATTAATATATGCCCAAATATTATGCCAATTATAAAAGAGCTCTGGAATAATATAAATAGCTCCTGCAAAAATTGGCATAAGTTAAATAAATGATTTAATATATTATTTAAATCAAAACAAATGTCAGAAATTAAAAAACAGAAAAATATATAACAGGAGGAGCTTACCTGGGCTCCTCCACTGTGCGGCCCAGCCAGCTGGCTGGCCCAGCCGGCAGCCGGCCCAGCCCACCTCCCTCCTCTGTCGTCTTCGTCCCGACAGAGGGAGGGGAGTGTGGCCAGCGCGCGCGCGCGCCACCGCGCCACGCCACCTGCTCGCCTGCTTGCCTGCCCTCCCCTCCTCGCTCGATGCCCTGGACGACGCCACGCCTCTCCCCCTGCTCTCTCTCACTCTCCCCCGGCTCTCCTCTCCTCTCCCTCGCTCTCTCTCTCACACGGCCGAACACCACACTCGCCGCCGTTCGCCACAGCAGCCGTCTCCGACCACCCCTCGCTCCCCCGACTAGCTCAGGAGCTCCGCCTCGACTCCCTCTTCCTTCCCACCGCTCCACAGCTCCCCGGAAGCCCTGCATCGCCGCCACGTCGCCGTTCCCCTCTTCGGGCTCCGATCATCGTCGCCGTCGAATTCGTCGTCTCCGGCGCGTCCCCGAGCCCGCTTCGACGCCCACTGCAACCGCGGTGAGCCCCCGGATCGTTTCCCCCTTCTCCCCTGGTCCCTTTCGACCTCTAGGCCTAGCCCCACCTTGGCCGAGAGCTCCACGCCGCCGGCGATGTCGCCGTCGTGGCCACGGTCGCCGTAGCGCCCAACCGAGCACACCATCGTGCTCCACACCTCACCAGGAGCACGTAGCACGCACCAACACCTCTTCTAACGCCCTGCAACGTCGATTCCGACCGCACCCGAACTCCGGCAGCCGCAGCCGAGCTCGCCGCCGTCAACTCCGGCCACCCCGAGCCCAACCACCACCACCAATAGACGCGGCTCAACCTCAGCAACACGTAGATGCCTTCCGCCGTCCATTTGGTTGCCGGAATGGCAAAAAGCACTTTCGCCGCCGTCTCGGACCTCGCCGGCGTCAAGTCGCCGGTGGGGTTTGACTTGTCCGACCTGGGGTTTGACCTCCTAGGGTCACTGACGCGTGGGCCCTGTCGGCCAGGTGTTTAGATTAGCGCTAAACTACTGTTAGTCAACCCCCCCTGACACTGACAGTGGGCCCCAGCACCACTAATCCCTAATTAGGATTAATTTAATCCTGTTTAACCCCCCCTGTCACTGACGTGTGGGCCCCACACGTCAGGTTTGACCTCAGCCAGCCGCAGTTGACCACTGACGTCATGCTGACGTCATGCTGGCGCAATAATTATATTTCTGGATTTAATTTAAATCAGGAAATTCCAGAATATTATTTAAACTTCAAAAATTCATAACTTTTATTCTGTAACTCCAAATTGGACAAATTATATATGAAAAATGATCAGAAAAATCCAATCTACCCATCTGTACTATTTTCATGCATGATCAAACAAGTTAAATTGATGTTTTAAGCAGAACAAGGAAAAGCACTTTTAAAAGGCCATGTTTGAATTTGAAATTTGAATCTTTGATTCAAATTTGTTCAAACCCTTCTGGTTCTAGTTGCATTAGCCCAACACACTCATATTGCCATGTTTCATGCATGCATCATATTGTTGCACATTGTTTGGTGATGCTTGTGTATCGATGTCCTTTGCGACAGGTTCTGTCCCCGAGGAGTACCGTGATTACCCTAACGAAGAACCATATCAGTGCATCGAACCATCAGGCAAGCAACCAACCATTTGATCATATCGATACAATCCCATGTTCTCGCTCCTGCTCTCTTTTACTGCATTAAGACAACGCGATTCAAACTGATGTGTGCTACGGTAGTTGAACCCATTTTCCTCTGCATGACCTGTCATTGCCACAGTAACTAGATGAAACCCACTAGTATGTGTAGGAGTTGCTTGAGCCATATGTATGTGTTGTTCCTACCTTGCTATGCCTGCTATGCTTAGAGTCGTGTCAGGTCTGGTTCATCTGGGTGATGGGCTGGAGTGAAATGATTATGTCGGTAATGGGAGTGGTGTGGTGAACACGATTTGGTAAAGGTATCGATGAAAGGCCATGTAGGAGTACATGGTGGGTTGTTTCATTGAAGCCGACCTTAAGCACTGAGATCTGTATGTGTGATTTAAGAATCAGCTACTACCATGCACTGGGCCCGAAACCAATGGACCCTCTCGGCTTCTTATTCACCCTAGTTCTCCGTCCAGGAGTTGCAAGTAGTTTCTGGTGTTTGTAGCCTACTGGAGGCCGTGGACAGCGCTGACCGTAGGGGTGGGCTGTGATGCGGTAGGTACGTGGCCGGGTGTACCGAATACCCGTTAGGTATCTCGGGAACCCTGTTCACATCGTTCGGGGCCGTATGGGAAACCTCGGCCGGACTCCCTGCGGATGGAACCTGAATAGGCGATAAACCTGGACTGGAGGCTTAGGTGATTAGGTAGGTCGTGGCCGACACCCACGTTGGGCTTCCGCTTGAAGGTTGCCGAGTACATGTCGTGTAAACGACGGTAAGTGGTGAGAGCGTGTATGAAGAAGTACCCCCTGCAGGGTTAACATGATCTATTCGAATAGCTGCGTCCGCGGTAAAGGACTACTTGGTTGCCTATATAGTTCATAGACAAGTAAATGGAAACTACTAAAATCCTCAAGATAAGTGTGAGTGCCGAGGATGGCTCCTCCGTAGGAGGACGGAGGTGGATCCTCGGTAGTGTATTGAAGTGGTGAATAGTGGACTCGTGTGCGCAAAACTATTTCAAGTTGAAGTATCGTAGGATAGCCTAGCCAAGAGTCAAAGCTGGCTTGCTGCAATAACTCCACCAACCCTTCTTGATACTATGCATGTATGTAGGATCTGATGTAAGTCTTGCTGAGTACCTTTGTACTCATGTTGCTATAATCTACATTTTTACAGAAGACGCTGCAACCCCTTCTGATGGGTTCTATGTAGACGTTGACATCAACGAGTAGGCTAAAGACCCAGGTGGTGACCCTGAGCTTGTGAAGGACCACGTAGTATAGCGAGGCTTTCCAAGCCTCTTTTATTTTACTAGTTGTCTGTACTCAGACAAGTTACTTCCGCTGCTGGTTTGTATGACTGTATGATTTGTATGTGGGGTCGTGAGACCCGTACCTTTGTGTATGTTATGTATGGCTCACTGAGCCTTAAATAAAATACTTATGTCATAGAGTCATGTTGTGATGCTTCGTTGTATTTGCACATATCGAGCATATTGTGTGTATGATTGAAATGCTTGGTATGTGTGGGATCTGACTATCTAGTTGTTTATCTTTGGTAGCCTCTCTTACCGGGAAATGTCTCCTAGTGTTACCGCTGAGCCATGGTAGCTTGCTACTGCTCTGGAACACTTAGGCTGGCCGGCATGTGTCCTTCTTCGTTCCTGTGTCTGTCCCTTCGGGGAAATGTCACGCTTTGAGTACCGGAGTCCTGTTAGCCCGCTACAGCCCGGTTTACCGGAGTCCTGCTAGCCCAGTGCTACAGCCCGGACCCACTTGCTGATGACCGACACATTCGAAGCTGGGTCATGGATGCCTGTCCCTGTAAGTCTGTGCCACTTTGGGTTTACGACTAGTCATGTCAGCCCGGGCTCTTTATCATATGGATGCTAGCGACACTATCATATACGTGAGCCAAAAGGCGCAAACGGTCCCGGGAAAAGGTAAGACGACACCCGTGGGGATACTGTGCGTGAGGCCGCAAAGTGATATGAGGTGTTACCAGCTAGATCGATGTAACATCGAGTCGGGGTCCTGACAAGACGCATTCGAAACAGCAAACTGGTGCTACAAACGATGAAAGCATAATAATAATGATAAACATAAAACGTATCTGCTGTCACACCTAAATAGGTTCACATCCACACATATATTACATAAAATATTCAAATGTCGCTCACACACCACCACCACATACTAGGCTACACGGGGTTGCAGTCATAACATAGCACACGGACATAGTTTTGAAAAGAACAAAGGTAGTACCTTACATTCCTCGGCAACAGAATGTAAGGTAGGTGTTCGGTATGGAGCACCACATGATCACTTGTACTTCTTGATGACTTTCTTGACAGCTTCCTCTACGAACTCACATGCTCCGGACCGCTTGTTGAAATCTTCATTTGTCAACTAGTTCCATGTGTAAATTTTCCAGAGCTCAAAGACTGTTGCAGCTGTGACGACAGGAGATGAAGTAGATGAACAAGAACCAGCACCTATAGGGCACTGGAAAGCCACCTCATCATACGATGTATACATGGTGGACACACCTAACAGAAATGACAACGAGGATCAAAAGGGCGCAACCAGGGATCGCTCCCTCGAAAAACAATCAAAGCGGCGGCGTAAGCACAAAGCCAAGACCCACCTCGACAAAGACCCAGCCATAGAGCAGGGCGAATCAACGGAAGATGAACATGCCATCGAGCAACCGTCCAAACTGGACAAACAATCCGAACAACCCATTCCAGGGAAAGATAATAGTCCGGACGACCACACGCCGGACAAATTGTCGGAACGTCAGAACCTCCACCAAAGGCTCGTTGCCACTGCATGTAGCCTGAAAAAGCAGAAGTGGAGGCTCAAAACAGCGGAAGATGCACTCAGGATCAGATGGGGCAAAGTACTCAATACCGCACACAAGTACGGCAATAGTCGTCACACAAAGAGCTATCCGAAGCGGAAACTACTACCGGAATTTCATGAAGAGGCCATAGAGCCGCCACAGTCAAGAAATAAAGAAGCCACAGGGTCGGATAGACGACCCCACGATCGATCTCAAGCGACAAAGGGCGTCGCCCTCAATACGGCGTGCGACCCGTCCAAGAATTCGCATCAAAAAATGGCCCAACCAGATCCATCTATGGGCCAAGAAAGCAAGCTCCAGTGAGCATTGCAATGCAAAAAAATATCAGAACATCGCGGCACACCTACCTACAGGGGCGCCGCACATCCCCTATTTTTTACCGATGAGGTGCTGGATCATGAATTTCCAGCGGGATTCAAGCCCGTGAACATAGAAGCATACGACAGAACAACAGACCCTGGAGTCTGGATCGAGGGTTATATCCTCCACATACACATGGCCAGAGGAGATGACCTCCATGCCATAAAATACTTACCCCTTAAGCTTAAAGGGCCAGCCCAGCATTGGCTTAAAAGCCTTCCCGAAAACACCATGGGAAGTTGGGAAGCGCTCGAGGATGCTTTTCGGGCAAATTTTCAAGGGACCTATGTCCGACCTTCGGATGCAAATGATCTGAGTCATATAACTCAGCAGCCCGGAGAGTCAGCCCGGAAACTCTGGAACAGATTCCTTACTAAAAAGAATCAGATAGTCGACTGTTCGGACGCCGAGGCCCTAGCAGCTTTCAAACATAGCGTCCGAGACGAATGGCTCGCCAGACACCTCGGCCAAGAAAAGCCAAAAACAATGGCCGCATTAACAAGCCTCATGACCCGCTTTTGCGCAGGAGAGGATAGCTGGTTGGCAAGAAGCAGTATCAGCGACCCGAGCACATCCAAGCTCAGAGATGGAAACGGGAAACCGCGCCATAACAAAGAACAGCGCTGAATCAAGGATAACAGCCCGATGAGAACGGCAGTAAACATCGGATTCAAAAGCTCTCGGCAAAATCAGAAAAAGCCGCCCCCCAAAGACGACAGGGACGAGCTATCCAACCTCAACAAAATCTTGGACAAAATATGTCAAATCCATAGTACTCCCGGGAGACCTGCAAACCATACCCACAGAGATTGTTGGGTCTTCAAGCAGTCCGGCAAACTCAACGCTGAACACAAGGAGCTCGACACACCAAGCGAGGATGACGACACACCCCACAAGCAGAACACCGGAGAACAAAAGAAGTTCCTGCAAGAAGTCAAGACAGTAAATTCACTTCAGATAACAAAAGGGAAAAACAGAACGGCGCTTGCGAAGACACACGCCATACGGCCAGCCCCAGAGGAGCACCGCCACTTGTTGTTACAACCAATCACCTTTGATCATCAGGATTACTCCAGAGGAGCCCGGAACACAGGCTGGACTGCCTTGGTCTTGAATCCGATTATTGACGGAGTCCAATTTACAAAAGTCCTTATGGACGGCGGCAGTGACTTGAACCTGTTATATCAGGACACAATCCGCAAACTAGGGGTAAACCCAACTATAATCCGCCATGGCAACACTTCCTTTCAAGGAGTCACGCCGGGTCCAGATGCCCAGAGTATGGGTTCCCTTTCGTTAGAAGTCACGTTCGGCTCACCCGACAACTTCCGAAGCGAAAAGCTAACATTCCACATCGCCCCATTCGTAAGTCGCTATCAAGCACTACTAGGACGTGAAGCTTTCGCATGCTTTAATGCAATACCGCATTATGCATCCCTTACACTTAAAATGCCCGGCGCACGAGGCATCATTTCATTACAGGGGAATATAAATTGACCCCCAAAGTACGGGCAAAGGTGCGGCCGCCTGGACAGCCGCCCACTAATCCAGCCCTACTATCCCGGACACGGCTCGACGAGTCTGGCGTAAACGTACATATGCTTAATAGCCGCATAACCCTGTACAAGGGGCTCCGCGTGTTCACGCCAGGAGACAATACGGCTCAATTCTTGCTCCAACTATATTTTGTTTATTTTAATATAGATTTCTCGCACGCTTATTTTTATTGAGTTCCTCTCTTTCGCAGACGAACATCGTGCTACGCCCGTCCAGGATACGGCACAACGGAGACACAGGCGCAGACGTGCAGCAGGGACCTGTTTCAAGGATTCTTTTCAGATTAAGACCCTGCATAAACCTTTTTTACTGTCTCTTGTTGACAACATCCCCCGGTTTTCGCTATAACTGAGGAGGAGGCTGGCGTCTTGGCATGTGGCCATGCCAGAAATTTTGCGCGTACCTGGACACCAGGGGCTTTTTTACCAAGGGCTCTATTTCGGCCCGTCTTCATAAAGACCGAATACCTTAGGGAGTTTTCGGCGTCGCGAGTTTGGCCTTATATGCATCAGCTCCGAATCATGTCTTTGGTCAAATGTTGGGTTTGCCCGGCTCCTGTGTTTTGCTTCCTTACGTTCCGTTATATCGGCTAACGCGGCACTAGGAGAACTACTGCGATTGTGCCCCGGTTCGGCCAGGCGAGCACCTCAGTAGAGAAAGCCGAAAACTAACTGTCATGATATAGCGAGAGACTGTTCAACCACTCGATGACTTTCGGAATCTTTAGGATTCCTCCGCATTAACGAAGGGCCGCTTCCCGGTCAGGCACACTCGCGCCCCGAATTCGGGTGAGCGTGGTGCCCCTAGGGGCTATTCAGTAGCCCAAACTGTCAAACTCCTATGGCTAAGAGAAAGTGATAAAGCATTATAGTCCGGTTGCCTAGTTCTCCGCGCCACCACCTCCTTTATAGGACCAAGACGTTGGATTAAGTGTGAAAAGGCGCCTTTTGCGAACACCCCCGCATTCTATGCGTGGGGCCTGAAGCCAACGACTGCCATCTTTCAGGTTATATACACATATATACATTAAACGGCCGCACATGAGGCATCATAATTCTTGCAAGCACAAGTATAAAAAGCCTTTATATTCCATCAAAATATTCGTTTTACAATAGTACACGCTACTCGAACACAACATCCTTCGAGCACTGGGGCTCTATTAAACAAGCGCCATGAAGAACTTCCTCAAAGTAGTGCTTGGCAGGTACTCGGCTTTCGTCCGAATCCCGGGATGCAACAACACTGGCCTTCATATCAGCCCAGTATGTTTTGACACGGGCAAGAGCCATCTGTGCACCCTCTTTGCACACCGACCTCTTCATTGCATCAGCATGCGGCAACGAACCAAGGAACTGCTGCACCAAGCCAAAATAACTCTTCGGCTCCGGCTTCTCCGGCCAGAGACGACTCGCAACATAACTCATGGCGAGTCCGGATAACCTGTTCAGCTCCGCCCAGGCGGCCAAACAGTCGGATGCCGAAAGTGGGTGTTCTGGATTGTGGAACTGCGACTAAAAAAGCTCTTCCAATCCATGGTCACCTCGGCCACGGAAGTGTTCGGTCGCGTCTGCCGCACTAGCTGCCAAATCCAGATAGGTGTTTTCCGCACTCCACTGTCGGTCTAACGGAGCATACTTGGGGTCTCTGAACTTCATCCGCAGCATATAGGGCTTTCCAGTCGTGATATCTCCGGCCTGACGCAGCTCCTCCTTCATAGCTCTCATTGCAGAGCGAGTATCCTTTGCCTCGGCAGTGATCTTTTCAAGGTCCTTTTGAGCCGCCCTATCTTATTGTTCAAGAAATTTATAGCGGTCGGTAGCATCCTTCAATTTTATGGCCATCTCAGCTATTTCTTTCTTGCTCTGGCAGTGAGCAGCCTGTTCGGCATTTAGCTCTTCAGCCGCTTTAACAGCAGCCGCATCACTTCTCCTTGCTTTCTCATTGGCTCGGGCGAGTTCCGCCCGAAGGTTCTCCACGGCAGCAGCACCATCTACATGAAGCACATATCTTATAAGGCACGAGCATTGAGCTCCTCTTATTAGGTGTCTTTGGAACATACCTTGTGCCTCGTCTAGCCGCTTATTTACAAGCGCGATGTCGGCATCTGCTACGTCAAGTTGCCGCTTTAGCTCAGCAAATTCATCAGTCCGGCTAGCCACCGAACTCCCCGCCACCTTCATAGAAAAGGCGACATATTATACCTGGGGTTATGATCCTCTGTGCGCCGTCACTCTTGACGATGTCTCATGGGCTACTATTTATACAGGGTGCATTTAATATGCGGCTCTACCAAAAGGTACACATTTTTACGTACCTCAAAGCCTGTTAGTAAACTCCTGGCAGCCTCGTACAATCCGCTTTCCACGGATGAAATCCTTCCAATCACCGTATTCATCAACATATGGTGTTCTTCTGAGATGGACACCCTCCCAAGCAGATCCTTCAGCCCCTCCGACCGTGCACCAGAGGGTGCCGGACTAGCCTGACGACCTTTTCCAGGATCCGGACTTGGAAAAACCCTCCGAGACGACACCTCGGGGTCGCCTGCCTCGTGATACGGTGCAACAAGGGGAGGCGTTTCGCTCTCTATCATCTCCGGACGAAGATCCCCTGAAGATGAGCTCTGCTGAGAAGGGTTGAGATCCGAACTGCAAGGTAATATTTTGGTTATCTTCCTCAGAAATAAAACAGAAATGTCATTCATTATGGAACCCCTCCCTTCACTTACGGCTCAGGGGAGAGCGGGTCCCCTTGAGGGCGTAATTCGGCCGGGGTGTTCTCCGGTGCCGAACCCTCTGGCGAAGATTTCTTCCCCCGTTTTGAGGCCATCACCTCCGGGTCTTCAGAGGCAGTCCTTTTCTTTCCCTGGTCGGGGGAATTTTCATTCTTCCCTTTCCAACAGCCTCCCTCGCGGAGGCGGAAGCTCCTTGGTTCCCCCCTTTGCCTTCTGCAAAAGGCACGACCTCCAGCATCCTGGTTAGCATGGGATTTGGCGCGGTCTCGGGCAGGGGGGCTGGACACCTGATAAGCTTTGCCTTCACTATCCACTCCTGTTCAAAGGACAACTCTGTTAAGGGTAATTTTGTGATGAAAATACGGATGGTGTATCCAAATACGGGGCTACTTACCTTAGCATCCGGGCGATTGCAGCTCAGACATGCGTCCTTGGACAAATCCGGACACCTTGCTTGTGATCCGAAGAACAATTTGTACATCTCGACGGGTGTCGCGCCCATGAAATGTTGGAGGACTCGTGGTCCCTCTGGATTAAATTCCCACAGGCGGAGCGGGCGACGTTTGCAGGGCAGTGTGCGGCGAATCAGCATAACTTGCGCCACTATGGTCAAATTGATATCTCTTTCTAGAAGATCTCGAATGCGGTCCTGCAGCAAGGGCACGTCTTTGGGCGGCCCCCAGATAAGTCCTTCATTAACCCATGACACTAGCCGTGGTGGGGGACCCGAGCGAAAAGTAGGTGGCGCCACCCATGTGGTGCCCCGGGGGGCTGTGATGTAAAACCAGTCCCGTTGCCATAAGCCGAACTCCTCTTGAAAATAGCCCTCGAGCCATGGAGCATCGGCCATCTTGCTTATTATAGCTCCTCCGCACTCAGCGTGCTGCCCCTCGATCATCTTCGGTTCCACCTTGAAGGTTCTTAGCCACAATCCGAAGTGAGGAGTAATATGGAGGAAGGCCTCACACACGACAATGAATGATGAGATTTGGAGGATGGACTCCGGAGCTAAGTCGTGGAACTCCAGCCCGTAATAAAACATAAGCCCCCTCACGAAGGGATCAATCGGGAAGCCTAGCCCCCGAAGGAAGTGAGATGCGAACACCACGCTCTCACAGGGCTCGGGAGTGGGAATGGCCTGCCCTTGAGCAGGCAGCCTATGCGAGATTTCGCCGGTTAGATACCTGGCATCTCTCAGCTTTCGCACATCTTCTTCCGTAACGGAGGAAGGCATCCACCAGCCTTGAAGGTCGGAGCCGGACATCGTCAAAGGTCCGAAGCACCTAAAACTAGAGCTTTGGGTGTTGGAACTCGAAGCGAGGGGCGGATTCGATTGGATTGAGAAAAAAGGAGTCGAGCCTTGGTCTCTTTATAAAGGAGTTGAATACCAAGAGCCCTCCCCGTAACCGTTTGGGACTCGCTTTCGATTAGGGAGTCATACCAAAGGCACGGTTGGGTTACCCACGCTCGTATTGATGAGAATCCCGGAATAAGGGGACACGATCTCTGCTTTGACAAGACGTGCCAAGGAAACTGCCTCGCTAAACGCGCTGAGGTGGAACAGTAAAACGATTCGAATAAAGGCCTGGCCGTGACGTGATGTCACGCTGCGGTATTCAGGAGTTGCATAATCTCATAGTCATAGGAACATGTATAAGTCATGAAGAAAGCAGTAGCAATATACTAAACGATCATGTGCTAAGCTAACGGAATGGGTCAAGTCAATCACATCATTCTCTAATGATGTGATCCCATTAATCAAATGAAAACTCATGTATATGGCTAGAAAACTTAACCATCTTTGATTCAACGAGCTAGTCAAGTAGAGGCATAGTAGTGACACTCTGTTTGTCTATGTATTCACACATGTACTAAGTTTCCGGTTAATACAATTCTAGCATGAATAATAAACATTTATCATGTTATAAGGAAATATAAATAACAACTTTATTATTGCCTCTAGGGCATATTTCCTTTAGTCTCCCACTTGCACTAGAGTCAATAATTTAGCTCACATCGCCATGTGATTTAACACCAATAATTTACATCACCATGTGATTAACACCCATAATTCACATCGCTATCTGACCAACACCCAAAGGGTTTACTAGAGTCAGTAATCTAGTTCACATCGCCATGTGATTAACACCCAAAGAGTACTAAGGTGTGATCATGTTTTGCTTGTGAGAGAACCTCTAGTCTACGGGTCTGTCACATACAGATCTATATGTATTTTGAAAATTTCTATGTCTACAATGCTCTACACGGAGCTACTTTAGCTAATTGCTCCCACTTTCAATATGTGTCCAGATTGTGACTTTGAGTCATCCAGATCGGTGTCAAAGCTTGCATCGACGTAAATCTTTACGACGAACTCTTTATCACCTCCATAACCGAGCAATATTTCCTTAGTCCTCTAAGGATAATTTTGACCGTTGTCTAGTGATCTACTCCTAGATCAAAATGTACTCCCTTGCCAAACTCAGGGCAGGGTATACAATAGGTATGGTACACAACATGGCATACTTTATAGAACCTATGGCTGAGGCATAGGGAATGACTTTCATTGTCTCTCTATCTTCTGCCGTGGTCGGGCTTTGAGTCTTACTCAACTTCACACCTTGCAACACAGGCAAGAACTCTTTCTTTGACTGTTCCATTTTGAACTACTTCAAAATCTTGTCAAGGTATGTACTCATTGAAAAAACTTATCAAGCGTCTTGATCTATCTCTATAGATCTTGATGCTGAATATGTAAGAAGCTTCACCAAGGTCTTTCTTTGAAAACCTCCTTTCAAATACTCCTTTATGCTTTCCAGAAAATTCTACATCATTTCCAATCGACAATATGTCATTCACATATACTTATTAGAAAAGGCTGTAGTGCTCCCAATCACTTTCTTGTAAATACAGACTTCGCCGCAAGTCTGTATAAAACTATATGCTTTGATCAACTTATCACAGCGTATATTCCAACTCCGAGATGCTTGCACCAGTCCATAGATGGATCGTTGGAGCTTGGACATTTTGTTAGCACCTTTAGGATCGACAAAACCTTCTGGTTGCATCATATACAACTTTTTTTAATAAGTCCATTAAAGAATGCAGTTTTGACATCCATTTGCCAGATTTCATAAAATGCGGCAATTGCTAACATGATTCGGATAGATTTTAAGCATCGATACGAGTGAGAAAATCTCATTGTAGTCAACACCTTGAACTTGTCGAAAACCTTTTGCGACAATTCGAGCTTTGTAGATAGTAACACTACTATCAGTGTATGTCTTCCTCTTGAAGATCCATTTATTCTCAATGGCTTGCCGATCATCGAGCAAGTCCACCAAAGTCCACACTTTGTTCTCATACATGGATCCTATCTCAAATTTCATGGCCTCAAGCCATTTATCGGAATCTGGGCTCGTCATCGCTTCCTCATAGTTCATAGGTTCATCATGGTCAAGTAACATGACCTCCAGAACAGGATTACCGTGCCACTCGGGTGCGTACCTTACTCTGGATGACTTACAAGGTTCGGTAGTAACTTGATCCAAAGTTTTATGATCATCATCATTAGCTTCCTCACTAATGGGTGTAGGAATCACTCGAACTGATTTCTGTGATGAACTACTTTCCAATTCGGGAGCAGGTACATTTATCTCATCAAGTTATACTTTCCTCCCACTCACTTCTTTCGAGAGAAACTCCTTCTCTAGAAAGGATCCATTCTTAGCAATGAATATCTTGCCTTCGGATATGTGATAGAAGGTGTACCCAACAATTTCTTTTTGGGTATCCTATGAAGACGCACTTCTCCGATTTGGGTTCGAGCTTATCAGGTTGAAACTTTTTCACATAAGCATCGCAACCCCAAACTTTAAGAAACGACAGCTTAGGTTTCTTGCCAAACCATAGTTCATACGGTGTCGTATCAACGGATTTAGATGGCGCCCTATTTAACGTGAATGTAGCTGTCTCTAATGCATAACCCCGAAACGATAGTGGTAAATCGGTAAGAGACATCATAGATCGCACCATATCTAATAAAGTACGGTTACGATGTTCGGACACACCATTACGTTGTGGTGTTCCGGGTGGCATGAGTTTGTGAAACTATTCCACATTGTTTTAATTGAAGGCCAAACTCGTAACTCAAATACTCACCTCCGCAATCAGATCGTAGAAACTTTATTTTGTTGTTACGATGATTCTCCACTTCACTCTGAAATTCTTTAAACTTTTCAAATGTTTCAGACTTGTGTTTCATTAAGTAGATATACCCATATCTGCTCAAATCATCTTGTGAAGGTTAGAAAATAACGATACCCGCCACGAGCCTTAACACTCATCGGACAGCATACATCAGTATGTATTATTTCCAATAAGTTTGTTGCTCGCTCCATTGTTCCGGAGAACGGAGTCTTAGTCATCTTTCCCTATGAGGCATGGTTCGCAAGCATCAAGTGATTCCAAAAGCCCATCAGCATGGAGTTTCTTCATGCGCTTTACACCAATATGACCTAAATGGCAGTGCCACCAATAAGTTGCACTATCATTATTAACTTTGCATCTTTTGGCTTCAATATTATGAAATATGTGTATCACTATGATCGAGATTCAATAAACCATTTATATTAAGTGTATGACCATAGAAGGTTTTATTCATGTAAACAGAACAACAATTATTCTTTGACTTAAATGAATAATCGTATTGCAATAAACATGATCCAATCATATTCATGCTCAAAGCAAACACCAAATAACATTTATTTTAGGTTCAACACTAATCCCAAAGGTAAAAGGATTGTGCGATGGTGATCTTATCAACCTTGGAATTACTTCCAACAAACATCGTCACCTTGTCTTCAACTAGTCTCTTGTTTATTTTGCAACTCCTATTTCGAGTTACTACTCTTAGCAACTGAACCCGTATCAAATACCGAGGGGTTGCTATAAACACTAGTAAAGTACACATCAATAACATGTATATCAAATATACCATTGTTCACTATGCCATCCTTCTTATCCGCCAAGTACCTAGGGCAGTTCCACTTCCAGTGACCATTTCCTTTGCAGTAGAAGCACTCAGTTTCAGGCTTGGGTCTAGCTTTGGGCTTCTTCATGGGAGTGAAAACTTGCTTTCCATTCTTTTTGAAGTTCCCTTTCTTTCCCTTGCCCTTTTACTTGAAACTAGTGGTCTTGTCAACCATCAACACTTGATGCTTTTTCTTGATTTCTACCTTCGCTGATTTCAGCATCCCGAAGAGCTTGGGAATCGTTTCCATTATCCCTTGCATATTATAGTTCATCACGAATTTTAGTAACTTGGTGATAATGACTAGAGAACTCTGTCAATCACTATCTTATCGGGAAGATTAACTCCCACTTGATTCAAGTGTTTGTAATACTCAGAAATTTTGAGCACATGCTCACTTGTTGAGCTATTCTCCTCCATCTTGTAGGCAAAGTACTGTCAGAGGTCACATACCTCTTGACACGGGCATGAGTATGAGATACCAATTTCAACTCTTGGAACATCTTATATGCTCTATGGCGTTCAAAACATTTTTGAAGTCCCGGCTCTAAGCCGTAAAGCATGGTGCACTAAACTATCAAGTAATCATCATACTGAGCTTGTCAAATGTTCATAATGTGTGCATCTGCTCCTGCAATAGTTTTGTCACCTAGCAGTGCATCAAGGACATAATTCTTTTGTGCAGCAATGAGGATAATCCTCAGATCACGGATCAAGTCCGCATCATTGCTACTATCATCTTTCAACTTATTTTTCTCTAGGAACATATCAAAATAAACGGGGAGCTACAACGCGAGCTATTGATTACAACATAGTTATGCAAATACTATCAGAACTAAGTTCATGATAAATTAAAGTTCAATTAATCATATTACTTAAGAACTCCCACTTAGATAGACATCCCTCGAGTCATCTAAATGATCATGTGATCCAAATCAACTAAACCATGTCCGATCATCACGTGAGATGGAGTAGTTTCCAATGGTGAACATCACTGTGTTGATCATATCTACTATATGATTCACGTTTGACCTTTTGGTCTCCAGTGTTCCAAGGCCATATATGCATATGCTAGGCTTGTCAAGTTTAACCCGAGTATTTTGCGTGTGCAAAACTGGCTTGCACCCGTTGTATGTGAATGTAGAGCTTATCACACCCGATCATCACGTGGTGTCTCGGCACGACGAACTTTCGCAACGGTGCATACTCAGGGGAACACTTGTACCTTGAAATTTAGTGAGAGATCATCTTATAATGCTACCGCCGAACTAAGCAAAATAAGATGCATAAAGGATAAACATCACATGCAATCAATATAAGTGATATGATATGGCCATCATCATCTTGTGCATTTGATCTCCATGCACCGTCAAGATCACCACCGTCACCGGCGCGACACCTTGATCTCCATCATAGCATCATTGTCGTCTCGCTAACTATTGCTTCTACGACCATCGCTACTGCTTAGAGATAAAGTAAAGCAATTACATGGCGATTGCATTTCATACAATAAAGCGACAACGATATGGCTCCTGCCAGTTGCCAATAACTCCATTACAAAACATGATCATCTCATACAATAAAATTTAGCATCATGTCTTGACCATATCACATCACAACATGCCCTGCAAAAACAAGTTAGACATCCTCTACTTTGTTGTTGCAAGTTTTACGTGGCTGCTACCGGCTAAGCAAGAACCGTTCTTACCTATGCATCAAAACCAAGACGATTTTTCGTCAAGTATGTGATGTTTTAACCTTCACAAGGACCGGGAGTATCCACACTCGATTCAACTAAAGTTGGAGAAACTGACACCCGCCAACCACCTGTGTGCGAAGGTCGTCGGTAGAACTAGTCTCGTGTAAGCGTACGTGTAATGTCGGTCCGGGCCGCTTCATCCAACAATACCGCCGAATCAAAATATGACATGCTGGTAAGCAGTATGACTATTATCGCCCACAACTCACTTGTGTTCTACTCGTGCATATAACATCTACGCATAAACCTAGCTCGGATGCCATTGTTGGGGAACATAGTAAATTCAAAAAAATCATACGCACACGCAAGATAATGGTGATGCATAGCAACGAGAGGGGAGAGTGTTGTCTATGTACCCTCATAGACCGTAAGCAGAAGAGTTATGACAATGCGGTTGATGTAGTCATACGTCTTCACGATCGACTGATCCTAGTACCGAAAGTACGGCACCTCCGTGATCTGCACACGTTCGGCTCGGTGACGTCCCACGAACTCACGATCCAGCAGACTGTCGGGGAAGAGCTTTGTCAGCACGACAGCGTGATGACCGTGAAGATGAAGCTACTGGCGCAGGGCTTCGCCTAAGCACTGCGATGATATGACCGAGGTGGATTGTGGTGTAGGGGGCACCGCACACGGCAGGAAACAATCAACTTGTGTGTTCTAGGCTGCCCCCTACCCCCGTATATAAAGGAGCAAGGGGGGAGGCCGGCCGGCCTTGGGGCGCGCCAAGGAGAGTGGGAATCCTCCTCCTAGTAGGAGTAGGACTCCCCTTTTCCTAGTCCAACTAGGAAGGGGGAAGGGGGAAGGAAGTGTTGGGGAACGTAGCAGAAATTCAAAATTTTCCTACGAGTCACCAAGATCTATCTATGGAGAAACTAGCAACTAGGGGAAGGAGAGTGCATCTACATACCCTTGTAGATCGCTAAGCGGAAGCGTTCAAGAGAACGGGGTTGAAGGAGTCGTACTCGTCATGATCCAAATCACCGAAGATCCTAGTGCCGAACGGACGGCACCTCCGCGTTCAACACACGTACAGCCCGGTGACGTCTCCCATGCCTTGATCCAGCAAGGAGAGAGGGAGAGGTTGAGGAAGACTCCATCCAGCAACAGAACAACGGCGTGGTGGTGATGGAGGAGCGTGGCAATCTTGCAGGGCTTCGCCAAGCACCGCGGGAGAGGAGGAGTACTTGGGAGAGGGGGAGGGCTGCGCCAGAACTTGGGGTGCGGCTGCCCTCCCACCCCTCCACTATTTATAGGTGGGGAGAGAAGGGGGCCGGCCCCCCTAGATCCCATCTAGGGTTGGGGCGGCGGCCAAAAGGGGGAGGAGTGCGTGCCAAGTCAAGTGGGGGCCCTCCCCCTTAGGGTTTCCCCTCTCCCATGCGCATGGGCCTTGGGGCGGCTGGTGCCCCTGGCCCATTAAGGTTAGGGCACCCCCTTACAGCCCATGCTGCTATATTGGACGTGGTGGAACAATTTCCGGACCTCCGGAATCCTCCGGAACCTTCTGGAAGCTTCCTGGTACAATACCAAAAAAACCCGAACTTTTCCCGAAACCCGAACAACAACTTGCCATATATAAATCTTTACCTCCGGACCATTCCGGAATTCCTCGTGACGTCCGGGATCTCATCCGGGACTCCGAACAACATTTGGTAACCATGTATATCTATTCCCTATAACCCTAGCGTCATCGAACCTTAAGTGTGTAGACCCTACGGGTTCGGGAACCATGCAAACATGACTGAGACAACTCTCCGGCCAATAACCAATAGCGGGATCTGGATACCCATGTTGGCTCCCACATATTCCATGATGATCTCATCAGATGAACCACGATGCCAAGGATTCGATCAATCCCGTATACAATTCCCTTTGTCTAGCGGTATTGTACTTGCCCGAGATTCGATCGTCGGTATCCCGATACCTTGTTCAATCTCATTACAGGTAAGTCTCTTTACTCGTTCCGTAACACATCATCCCGTGATCAACCCCTTGGTCACATTGTGCACATTATGATGATGTCCTACTGAGTGGGCCCAGAGATACCTCTCCGTCACACGGAGTGACAAATCCCAGTCTCGATTCGTGCCAACCCAACAGACACTTTCGGAGATACCCGTAGTGCACCTTTCTAGCCACCCAGTTACGTTGTGACGTTTGGTACATCCAAAGCATTCCTACGGTATCCAGGAGTTGCACAATCTCATGGTCTAAGGAAATGATACTTGACATTATAAAAGCTTTAGCATACGAACTACACGATCTTTGTGCTAGGCTTAGGATTGGGTCTTGTCCATCACATCATTCTCCTAATGATGTGATCCCGTTATCAACGACATCCAATGTCCATGGTCAGGAAACTGTAACCATCTATTGATCAACGAGCTAGTTAATTAGAGGCTTACTAGGGACATGGTGTTGTCTATGTACCCACACATGTATCTGAGTTTCCTATCAATACAATTGTAGCATGGATAATAAACGATTATCATGAACAAGGAAATATAATAATAATAACCAATTTATTATTGCCTCTAGGGCATATTTCCAACAGTCTCCCACTTGCACTAGAGTCAATAATCTAGTTCACATCGCCATGTGATCAACACTCACAGGTCACATCGTCATGTGACCGACATCAAAAGAGTTTACTAGTGTCACTAAACTAGTTCACATCATCATGTGATTAAGACTCAATGAGTTCTGGGGTTTGATCATGTTTTGCTTGTGAGAGAGGTTTTAGTCAACGGGTCTGCAACATTCAGATTCGTATGTATTTCGCAAATCTCTAGGTCACATTGTAAATACTGCTTCCACGCTCCACTTGGAGCTATTCCAAATGGTTGCTCCACTATACGTATCTGGTTTGCTACTCAGAGTTATTCGGATAGGTGTTAAAGCTTGCATCGACGTAACCCTTTACGCCGAACTCTTTATCACCTCCATAATCGAGAAACATGTCCTTTATTTAATCCAAGGACAATTTTGACCGCTACCCAATGATCCATTCCTGGATCATTCTTGTACCCCTTGACTGACTCATGGCAAGGCACACTTCCCGTGCGGTACACAACATAGCATACTATAGAGCCTATGTCTGAAGCATAGGGGACGACCTTCGTCCTTTCTCTCTCTTTTGCCGTGGTCGAGCTTTAACTCTTAACTTCATAACTTACAACTCAGGCAAGAACTCCTTCTTTGACTGATCCATCTTGAACACCTTCAAGATCATGTCAAGGTATGTGCTCATTTGAAAGTACCACTTAGAGGTTTTTGATCTATCCTTATAGATCTTGATGCTCAATGTTCAAGCAGCTTAATCCAGGTTTTGTATTGAAAAACACTTTTCAAATAACCCTATATGCTTACCAGAAATTCTACATCATTTCTGATCAACAATATGTCAATAACATATACTCATCAGAAATTCTATAGTGCTCCCACTTACTTCTTTGGAAATACAAGTTTCTCATAAACTTTGTATAAACCCAAAATCTTTGATTATCTCATCAAAGCGTATATCCCAACTCCGAGATGCTTACTCTAGTCCTTAGAAGGATTGCTGGAGCTTTGCATACTTGTTAGCGTCTTTCAGGATTGACAAAACCTTCTGGTTGTATCACATACAACCTTTCCTCAAGGATATCATCGAGGAAACAATGTTTTGACATTCTATCTGCAAGATTTCATAAATCATGTAGTAATTGCTAATATAATTCCAATAGACTCTTAGCATCGCTACGAGTGAGAAAGTCTCATCGTAGTTAACTTCTTGAACTTGTCAAAAAACATCTTAACGACAAGTCGAGCTTTCTTAATGGTGATACTTACCATCATTGTTTGTCTTCCTTTTAAAATCCATCTGTACCCAACGGCCTTACGACCATCAAGTATTTCTTCCAAAGTCATGGATCCTCTCTCGGATTTTATGGCCTCGAGCCATTCGTCGGAATCCGGGCCCACCATCGCTTCTCCATAGCTCGTAGGTTCATTTTTATCTAGCAACATGACCTCTAAGATAGGATTACGTACCACTCTGAAGTAGTATGCATCCTTGTCGACCTACGAGGTTTGGTAGTGACTTGATCCGAAGTTTCATGATCAGTATCATAAGCTTCTACTTCAATTGGTGTAGGTGCCACATGAACAACTTCCTGTGCCCTGCTACATACTGGTTGAAGTGATGGTTCAATAACCTCATCAAGTCTCCACCATCCTCCCACTCAATTCTTTCGAGAGAAACTTTTCCTCGAGAAAGGACCCGTTTCTAGAAAAAATCCTTTTGCTTCTGGATCTGAAATAGGAGGTATACCCAACTGTTTTTGGGTGTCCTATGAAGATGCATTTTATCTGCTTTGGGTTCGAGCTCATCAGGATGAAACTTTTTCATATAAGCGTTGTTGCCCCAAACTTTCAAGAAACGACAGCTTAGGTTTCTCTGAACCATAGTTCATACAGTGTCATCTCAACGGAATTATGTGGTGCCCTATTAAAGTGAATGTGGTTGTCTCTAATGCCTAACCCATGAACGATAGTGGTAATTCGATAAGAGACATCATGGTACGCACCATATCCAATAGGGTGCAACTATGATGTTCGGACACACCATCACACTATGGTGTTCCAAGCGGTATTAATTGTGAAACAATTTCCACAATGTCTTAATTGCGTGCCAAAGCTCATAACTCAGATACTCATCTCTATGATCATATCATAGACATTTTATCCTCTTGTCCCGATGATCTTCAACTTCACTCTAAAATTACTTGAACCATTCAATAATTCAGACTTGTGTTTCATCAAGTAAATATACTCAACATCTACTCAAATCATCTGTGAAGTAAGAACATAACGATATTCACTGCATGCCTCAACACTCATTGGACTGCGCACATCAAAATGTGTTACTTCCAACAAGTTGCTATCTTGTTCCATCTTACTGAAAACGAGGCTTTTCAGTCATCTTTCCCATGTGGTATGATTTTCATATCTCAAGTGATTCAAAATCAAGTGAGTCCAAACGATCCATCTGCATGGAGTTTCTTCATGCGTATACACCAATAGACATGGTTCGCATCTCTCAAACTTTTCAAAAACCGAGTGAGTCCAAAGATCCATCAACACGGAGCTTCTTCATGCGTTTTATACCAATATGACTTACATGGCAGTGCCACAAGTAAGTGGTACTATCGTTACTATCTTATATCTTTTGGCATGAAAATGTGTATCACTACGATCGAGATTCAATAAGACATTCTTTTAGGTGCAAGACCATTGAAGGTATTATTCAAATAAATAGAGTAACCATTATTCTCCTTAAATGAATAACCGTATTGCGATAGACATAATCCAATCATGTCTATGCTCAACGCAAACACCAAATAACAATTATTTAGGTTTAACACCAATCTCGATGGTAGAGGGAGTGTGCGATGCTTGATCACATCAACCTTGGAAACACTTCCAACACATATCGACAGCTCACCTTTAGCTAGTCTCCGTTTATTCCGTAGCTTTTATTTCGAGTTACTAACACTTAGCAACCGAACCGGTATCTAATACCCTGGTGCTACTAGGAGTACTGGTAAAGTACACATTAACATAATGTATATCCAATATACTTCTATTGACCTTGCCTGCCTTCTTATCTACCAAGTATCTAGGGTGGTTCTGCTTCAATGTTCGTTCCTCTCATTACAGAAGCACTTAGTCTCGGGGTTTGGGTTCAACCTTGGGTTTCTTCACTAGAGCAGCAACTGATTTGCCGTTTCATGAAGTACCCCTTCTTGCCCTTGCCCTTCTTGAAACTAGTGGTTTCACTAACCATCAACAATTGATGCTCCTTCTTGATTTCTACATTCGCGGTGTCGAACATTGCGAATAGCTCAAGGATCATCATATTGTCCCTGTTAAGTTATAGTTCATCACGAAGCTCTAGTAGCTTGGTGGCAATGTCTTTGGAGAAACATCACTATCTCATTTGGAAGATTAACTCCCACTCGATTTAAGTGATTGTTGTACTCAGACAATCTGAGCACAAGCTCAACGATTGAGCTTTTCTCCCTTAGTTTGTACGCTAGAAAACTCGTCGGAGGTCTCATACCTCTTGACGTGGGCACGAGCCTGAAATCCCAATTTCAGCTTTTGGAACATCTCATATGTTCTGCGACATTTCAAAAATGTCTTCTGGTGCCTCAATTCTAAACCATTTAACATTACCGAACTATCATGTAGTCATCAAAACGTGTATGTCAGATGTTCGCAACATCCACAGACCACGTTCGAGGTCCAGCACACCGAGCAGTGCATTAAGGACATAAGCCTTCTACCGTCCGCATAATTTCTACTGTTAACTTTCAACTATATTTTCTCTAGGAACATATCTAAAACAGTAGAACTAAAGCATGAGCTATGACATAATTTGCAAAGGGGTTTTTGACTATGTTCAGGATAAATAAGTTCGTCTTATGAACTCCCACTCAGATAGACATCCCTCTAGTCATCTGAGTGATTACATGATCCGAGTCAACTAGGCCGTGTCCGATCATCACGTGAGATGGACTAGTCATCATCGGTGAACATCTTCATGTTGATCGTATCTACTATACGACTCGTGCTCGACCTTTCGGTCTCTTGTGTTCCGAGGCCATGTCTGTACATGCTAGGCTTGTCAAGTTAACCTAAGTGTTTCGCATGTGTAAATCTGGCTTACACCCGTTGTATGTGAACGTTAGAATCTATCACACCCGATCATCACGTGGTGCTTCGAAACAACGAACTTTCGCAACGGTGCACAGTTAGGGGGAACACTTTCTTGAAATTTTAATGAGGGATCATCTTATTTACTACCGTCGTTCTAAGCAAATAAGATGCATAAACATGATAAACATCACATGCAATCAAAAAGTGACATGATATGGCCAATATCATTTTGCTCCTTTTGATCTCCATCTTCGGGGCTCCACGATCATCATCGTCACCGGCATGACACCATGATCTCCATCATCATGATCTCCATCATCATGTCTCCATGAAGTTGTCTCGCCAACTATTACTTCTACTACTATGGCTACCGGTTAGCAATAAAGTAAAGTAATTACATGGCGTTATTCAATGACACGCAGGCCATACAATAAATTAAGACAACTCCTATGGCTCCTGCCGGTTGTCATACTCATCGACATGCAAGTCGTGATTCCTATTACAAGAACATGATCAGTCTCATACATCACATATCATTCATCACATTCTTTTTGGCCATATCACATCACATAGCATACCCTGCAAAAACAAGTTAGACGTCCTCTAATTGTTGTTTGCATGTTTTACGTGGCTGCTATGGGTTTCTAGCAAGAACGTTTCTTACCTACGCAAAAACCACAACATGATATGCCAATTGCTATTTACCCTTCATAAGGACCCTTTTCATCGAATCCGATCCAACTAAAGTGGGAGAGACTGGCACCCGCTAGCCACCTTATGCAACAAATGCATGTCATTCGGTGGAACCTGTCTCACGTAAGTGTACGTGTAAGGTCGGTCCGGGCCGCTTCATCCCACAATACCGTCGAAACAAGATTGGACTAGTAACGTAAGCATATTGAACAAAATCAACGCCCACAACTACTTTGTGTTCTACTCGTGCAAAGAATCTACGCAATAGACCTAGCTCATGATGCCACTGTTGGGGAACGTAGCAGAAATTCAAAATTTTCCTACGAGTCACCAAGATCTATTTATGGATAAACTAGCAACGAGGGGAAGGAGAGTGCATCTACATACCCTTGTAGATCGCTAAGCGGAAGCGTTCAAGAGAACGGGGTTGAAGGAGTCGTACTCGTCGTGATCCAAATCACCGGAGATCCTAGTGCCGAACGGACGGCACCTCCGCGTTCAACACACGTACAGCCCGGTGACGTCTCCCATGCCTTGATCTAGCAAGGAGAGAGGGAGAGGTTGAGGAAGACTCCATCCAGCAGCAGCACAATGGCGTGGTGGTGATGGAGGAGCGTGGCAATCTTGCAGGGCTTCGCCAAGCACCGCGGGAGAGGAGGAGTACTTGGGAGAGGGGGAGGGCTGCGCCAGAACTTGGGGTGCGGCTGCCCTCCCACCCCTCCACTATTTATAGGTGGGGAGAGAAGGGGGCCGCCCACCTAGATCCCATCTAGGGTTGGGGCGGCGGCCAAAGGGGGGAGGAGTGCCTCCCAAGTCAAGTGGAGGCCCTCCCCCTTAGGGTTTCCCCTCTCCCATGCGCATGGGCCTTGGGGGGCTGGTTCCCCTAGCCCATTAAGGCTAGGGCGCCCCCTTACAGCCCATGCTGCTGTATTGGACATGGTGGAACAATTTCCGGACCTCCGGACCCCTCCGGAATCCTCCAGAACCTTCTGGAAGCTTCCCGGTACAATACCAGAAAAAACTGAACTTTTCCCGCAACCCGAACAACAACTTTCCATATATAAATTTTACCTCCGGACCATTACGGAACTCCTCGTGACGTCCTGGATTTCATCCAGGACTTCGAACAACATTCAGTAACCATGTATATCTATTCCCTATAACCCTAGCGTCATCGGGCCTTAAGTGTGTAGACCCTACGGGTTCGGGAACCATGTAGACATGACCGAGACAACTCTCCGGCCAATAACCAGCAGCGGGATCTGGATACCCATGTTGGCTCCCACATGTTCCATGATGATCTCATCAGATGAACCACGATGTCGAGGATTCGATCAATCCCGTATACAATTCCCTTTGTCTAGCGGTATTGTACTTGCCCGAGATTCGATCGTCGGTATCCCGATACCTTGTTCAATCTCGTTACAGGTAAGTCTCTTTACTCGTTCCATAACACATCATCCCGTGATCAACCCCTTGGTCACATTGTGCACATTATGATGATGTCCTATTGAGTGGGCCCAGAGATACCTCTCCGTCACACGGAGTGACAAATCCCAGTCTCGATTCGTGCCAACCCAACAGACACTTTCGGAGATACCCGTAGTGCACCTTTATAGCCACCCAGTTACGTTGTGACGTTTGGTATACCCAAAGCATTCCTATGGTATCCGGGAGTTGCACAATCTCATGGTCTAAGGAAATGATACTTGACATTATAAAAGCTTTAGCATATGAACTACACGATCTTTGTGCTAGGCTTAGGATTGGGTCTTGTCCATCACATCATTCTCCTAATGATGTGATCCCGTTATCAACGACATCCAATGTCCATGGTCAGGAAACCGTAACCATCTATTGATCAACGAGCTAGTCAATTAGAGGCTTACTAGGGACATGGTGTTGTCTATGTACCCACACATGTATCTGAGTTTCCTATCAATACAATTGTAGCATGGATAATAAACGATTATCATGAACAAGGAAATATAATAATAATAACCAATTTATTATTGCCTCTAGGGCATATTTCCAACAGGAAGGAGAGGGAGAGAGGGAGGAAAGAGGGGGCGCCGCCCCCGCCCTCCTTGTCCAATTCGGACTCCCAAGGGGGAGCGCGGGGCCAGCCCTAGGCCCTCTCCTCTCTCTCTCACAAGGCCCATGTTGGCCCATTAGTTCCCCTGGGGGTTCCGACAACCCCCCGGCACTCCGATAATTATCCGGTGACCCCCGGAACACTTCCGATGTCCGAATATAGTCGTCCAATATATCAATCTTTATGTCTCGACCATTTCAAGACCCCTCGTCATGTCTATGATCACATTCGGGACTCCTAACTATCTTCGGTACATCAAAACACATAAACTCATAATACTGATCATCACCGAACGTTAAGCGTGCGGACCCTATGGGTTTGAGAACTATGTAGACATGACCGAGACACGTCTACGGTCAATAACCAATAGTGGAACATGGATGTTCATATTGGCTCCCACATATTCTACAAAGATCTTTATCGGTCAAACCACATAACAACATACGTTGTTCCCTTTGTCATCGGTATGTTACTTGCCCGAGATTCGATCGTCGGTATCTCAATACCTAGTTCAATATCATTACCGGTAAGTCTCTTTACTCATTGCGTAATGCATCATCCTGCAACTAACTCATTAGTTACATTGCTTGCAAGGCTTATAATGATGTGCATTACCTAGAGGGCCCAGAGATACCTCTCCGAGAATCGGAGTGACAAATCCTAATCTTGATCTATGCCAACTCAATAAGTACCATCGGAGACACATGTAGTGCACCTTTATAATCACCCAGTTACGTTGTGGTGTTTGGTAGCACACAAAGTGTTCCTCCGGTATTCAGGAGTTGCATAATCTCATAGTCATAGGAACATTTATAAGTCATGAAGAAAGCAGTAGTAATATACTAAATGATCATGTGCTAAGCTAACGGAATGGGTCAAGTCAATCACATCATTCTTTAATGATGTGATCCCGTTAATCAAATGACAACTCATGTCTATGGCTAGGAAACTTAACCATCTTTGATTCAACGAGCTAGTCATGTAGAGGCATACTAGTGACACTGTTTGTCTATGTATTCACACATGTACTAAGTTTCCTGTTAATACAATTCTAGCATGAATAATAAACATTTATCATGATATAAGGAAATATAAATAACAACTTTATTATTGCCTCTAGGGCGTATTTCCTTAAGGAGCCTCTTCTTCTGACCTGCGACGCCACCGCTTCCCCATCCGCTTCTTCTCTAGATCCAATCCTCCTCCGCCTATCTCCCTCTCATTCGCGTCGGTCCTCTCGATGGATCACTCGCATGGCTCCTCCAACGAGGCCTTGTCCAGCCAGAAGCGCCGGTGGGAGGGCTCTGTTGAGGGGGAGGTGCATCTGGAGTACAAGGCAGCCCTGCGCTCCAAGCTCCAGGCAGATCGTGCTCGGGCGGAGGGGGCCACGGTGGAGCTCGGTGGCCCCTCGTCCCTTGATTCTGGATCTGCTGCGGCCGGGCCCTCTGCTCTCCATGGCGGCTCCTCATCGTGCCCCTCAGACCCCTGGGAGATGGCGGCCGCAGAAAGTAAGGCTGGCTCTGCTGACCCGATCTCGCGGCCGGGCAGGAGGCGCGGGCCCCAGCCCGGTCCCCGGTGGCCTCGGCTGGTGGCCCGGGCCGGTTCGTGCCTTGCAGCTTCTCTTGGGCGCCGGGTTACCGTCCTCCCTCCGATGGTCCAAGCTTTGCTTCTGGTCCCTGTGGGGACGGAATCCTTCCTCCACCACCCCCTGCTCCGGCGCGCACCCCCCCTTCAACCCAAGTGGCCAACCCCACCCTCACCTGCTTCGCCTGCCACCGCCTTGGTCACTTTTAGTCCCGATGCCAAAACCCTCATTTCTGTCTCATCTGCAGGGAGGACGGTCACCTCACGGTCGACTGCCAGAACTGTCTTAAGCCTCCTGCCTTCGTGCACTATGACCTCGGCCTCCCTGGCTATGCCTTCTTCGCGCTCGACAGCGAGGTCCCTCAAGTGATTCCCATCCCTGCTCTCTCAAATGCTGGCATAATGACAGTCAAAAATAAGAAAATCTCTCCCCAGGTTCTTCTCAACGAGCTTCAGCTTTGGGACGATGGTGGATGGGACTGGCAGATCCGCCAGTTGTCGGAGTTTGAGTTCGCAGTCATCTTCCCCTCCAAAGAAAGCCTCCGAGTGATATCGTCTTGCACCAGTTTTACCCTTCCCCTTAACCAACTTGTTGTCTCTGTCAAGGCCGCCTTCAATGGTTCAAAAGCCATCTCTCCTCTGTCTGATGTTTGGATCCTCGTTGATGGCGTCCCACCTATGCTTCGGTCCCCAACCTTCCTCATGGCATTCGATGTTCTTATTGGTAAACCAATTGAGGTCGATCCGGCGTCTTTGCTTGTCCTGGGCCCTTCATAGTTGCGGGTTTGGTGCGTTGATCCTCACTGCATCCGTGGCTCGGTTGACGTCTTCCCTTCTGCTAGCGGTTTTTGTCTTAGGGTCTGGGTCAAGGGCGATGCTTCTCAGGTGTTGCCCCCGCTCCCTCGGTCGGCCTCGGACAAGGATGTCAATGATGATGATGGGCTCCCTGATGATTCGAACCCTGGTGCCGAGCATCATTTCACACAGTTTGAGTGGGATGGGCTGACCTCTGAAGATCGTGACTTGCTTATGCAGAACGCTCCGGTGGGGGTGGGAACAAGGATGCGGAGGGTGACATTGGAAGAGGGGCTGCTGCCTCTGATGGAGCGATGGGCACCCCTTTTTCTGGCGTGTGTTCTAACCTTCCAGCCCTCCCTGCTTCGCCTTCCTTCTCTAGCATCGAAGATCTGCCCCTTGCCGGACCTGTGTCTAAGAAGAAGAAGAAGAAGAAATCGTCTGTCAAGAAGTACTCCGCGCGTAGCAGGGCCTCGGAGGGCTCCAAGCAGTCTGTGGCAGGGATGTGCTGCAGGCTTGATGCTGATCTGGGTG
>NC_041381.1:153419360-153421778 GCF_002162155.2 Triticum dicoccoides
ATTTCCCTGTTCGGTTAGTTCTTCCGCCGCATTCCAATGAACATCTTCTGCATATTTTATCGGACGTAGGCATATCTTTTGATCCTAGTTTTGGTTCTCCTTCTGCCTTGTTGGATGTTATTCGGGCCAATGGAAAGGCCCAGGCTGATATTGGCAGGGCCAAGGACGCTGCTTGTCAGGATGGACCCACACTGGTTGTGGCTGGTGGGGTCGAGGTGGCACCTGCAAGGGATCAGGTGCCCTCAGCTGCGCCTTGGTGCGGGGTAGGCAAGCGTGCTAAATCCTGCATTGCCCCATGTAGGTCGAGCCTTCGCCTCAAAAATCTTTCCTTCCGATGAAGGCTCTCTTTTGGAACATTAGAGGTTTTGACGCTAGGGGCGCAGAGACCAGCTTAAAGACCTTGTTCGGTCAGAGAATATTGATATCATTGGACTTGTCGAAACGCTTAAACCCTCCTTCTCTCATAATGAATTCTCTGTTGTTGCTGGGATCGATAGGTTTGAATGGAACTACCTAGCTTCCTCAGGCCACTCCGGTGGAATTCATATTGGCACTAAAAGAGACATGTTTGATTTTGTTGCCTTCGATCATGGCATTTTTGGGGCTAGCACAGTAGTGTCTCACCGATCCCTCAATATGCTGTGGGAAGTTATGGTAGTTTACGGTCCGGCTGGCCATTCCCTTTCCTACTTGTTCTTGGACAAAATTTTCAATAAGATCGAATCTTGTGATCTCCCTTTGCTCATCGGTGGTGATTTCAACTTAATACCCTCTCCTTTGGATAAAAACTCCCCTAATTTCTCTTGGCCGCTGGTTGATGCTTTCAATGCTTTTATCCATGATTCCGCAATCCGCGAACTGCCTAGGGTGGGTGCCCGTTTCACATGGATGAATCACCAAGCTTCTCCTATCAGATCTGTTCTTCACCGCGTGTTTATCTATCCTAGGTGGGATTCCTTGCTCCCACGGGCCTCTCTTCGGGCTCTGCCCATAGTGGGGTCTAATCATGCTCCCATGGTTCTCGACGACGGGATTCGCTCCGCTTCTTTTCCTCGGTTTCAATTTGACGCCTCATGGCTCCTGGTCGATGGCTTTACTGATTTGATTTTGTCTAAAATTACTTCCTTCCTGGCCTCTGCTCCTTGATCTTTTGGCCCGATGGACGACTAGCACCAATGCTCGTATTTTTGATGAAAATTTCTTCGTGGCTATGCCAGGAACCACGCTGCTGAGTCAAGGCGTGACAAGGCTTGGCTCACGGCCCAAATTGGCTCCCCAGATGCGCGTGCAGATGGACCTGGGCTCTCCCCCCTGAACGGCGGACCCGATATGCTTTAGAGGAGGCCCTTTTGACCTTGTATCGTCAGGCTAAAATATACTGGAGGCAAAGAGGCACCATTAACTGGACTTTGAAAGGCGATTCACCTACTGCTTATTTCTTTGCTATTGCTAACGGCACGCGTCGTCGTTGCATGATTGACAGCCTGATCATCAATAACTCAGGGTGTCTGACCACTCCCTGATCATGTCGCATGTGGTCAATTTCTTCTCCTCTCTTCTCTCTACTAAGCCCGAGGTGGGCTTTAGATTGGCCAATTCTTTCTGGGCTACACAGGAGCAAGTTTTAGCGATGAAAACGAGGCCTTGATGATCCCCCTCTTTGATGAGGAGATTTTTGAAATGGTTCACTCCGCTAGCTCCAATTCGGCCTCGGGCCCAGGCGGCTTCTCCATCCCTTTCTTCAGGCGATTCTGGCCACAGCTGTGGGGCCTCGTTCAGGCTATCATTCAAGGCTTCTGGTTGGGAACCGTCGACATCTCTCATCTAAATTACGCTGTCCTTACTCTCATTCCTAAAGTTAAAGGGGCAGACTTGATCTCTCAGTTTAGACCTATAGCCCTGATTAATAACTTCGCTAAATTACCGGCAAAAGGCTTTGCTACTAGGCTCTCTCCCATTGCTCATCACACTCTTAGTCCTTTCCAATCGGCCTTTGTCAAAGGCAGGTTCATACTAGATGGCATTCTGTATCTTCATGAGATTGTTCATGATTTGCGTGCCTGGGGCTCCAAAGCGGTGATTCTAAAGCTTGACTTTGAAAAATCTTACGATTCGGTTAGTTGGAATTTTCTTCGTCAAGTGTTACTGGCCAAGGGCTTTGATGGGGCAGTGGTTCATAGACTTATGCAGTTGGTCACGGGTGGCCAAACTGTGGTCTCGGTTAATGGGAACATTAGTAACTTCTTTGCCAACAACAAGGGCCTGAGGCAAGGTAACCCGGCTTCGCCCCTCCTCTTCAACTTTGTGGCTCTCTCTCTCTCTCTCTCTCTCTCTCTCTCTCTCTCTCTCTCTCTTTCTCTCTCTCTCTCTCTCTCTCTCTCTCTCTCACACACACACACATCCTGACTCGGGCTACGG
>NC_041381.1:153422105-153431434 GCF_002162155.2 Triticum dicoccoides
GGATTAGGGGGTGTCCGGCTGGCCGGACTCCCGGACTATGAAGATACAAGATTGAAGACTCCGTCCCGTGTTCGGATGGGACTTTCCTTGGCGTGGAAGGCAAGCTTGGCGATACGATATGAAGATCTCCTCCCATTGTAACCGACTCTGTGTAACCCTAGCCCTCTATGGTGTCTATATAAACCGGAGAGTTTTAGTCCGTAGGACGAACAACAATCATACCATAGGCTAGCTTCTAGGGTTTAGCCTCTCTGATCTCGTGGTAGATCTACTCTTGTACTACCCATATCATCAATATTAATCAAGCAGGAGTAGGGTTTTACCTCCATCGAGTGGGCCCGAACCTGGTAAAAACATCATGTCCCTTGTCTCCTGTTACCATCCGCCCAGACGCACAGTTCGGGACCCCCTACCCGAGATCCGCCGGTTTTGACACCGACATTAGTGCTTTCATTGAGAGTCCTCTGTGTCGTCACGTGAAGGCAGATGGCTTCTTCGATCATCAACCATGACGCGGTCCAGGGTGAGACCTTCCTCCCCGGACAGATCTTCGTATTCGGCGGCTTCGCACTGCGGGCCAACTCGTTTGGCCATCTGGAGCAGAACGAAAGCTACGCCCCTGGCCATCAGGTCAGGTTTGGAAGCTTAAATTACACGGCCGACATCTACGGGGACTTGATCTTCGACGGATTCGAGCAACGACCGAGCATGTCGCACTATCACGATGGGCATGATTTAGCTCTGTCGCTGGACAATGCCCAGAGCGCCACTCAGGTGTCCGCTCCGACCATTAGTTCGGAGCCTACTGCGCCAGTCGGGGATGGACGGTTGGACGCCGCCCCGGAAGCCGCGATCTCTACGGCCATAGAGCCGGATACCAGCCAGGTCCTTCGCAGGGCCCGTGACTCCAAGGTGCCAGACTCCGCTCCAGACTCTGTATATCCCGCACCTCTTCCGATCGAGCCCGATTGGGCTCCGGTCATGGAGTTCACCGCTGCGGATGTCTTTCAGCACTCGCCCTTTGGCGACATCCAGGATTCACTAAAGTCTCTCTCCTTGTCAGGAGAACCCTGGCCGGACTATGGTCATCACGGTTGGGACGCGGACGATGAAGAAATTCGAAGCCCACCCACCACCCACTTTGTAGCCACTGTCGACGATCTAACCAACACGCTCGACTTCGACTCTGAAGACATCGACGGTATGGACACCGATGAAGGAGATGACCAAGAACCAGTACCTATAGGGAACTGGAAAGCCACCTCGTCGTTAGACATATACATGGTGGACACCCCCAAAGTAGGGGATGGCGAGGAAAAAACGGAGGATGGTCCCTCCAAGAAGCAACCCAAGCGCCAACGTTAGCGGCGCCGCTCTAAGTCCCACCCAAGCAAAAACGGCGATTCCGGCACCAGAGATAACAACATGCCGGACAGTGCCGAAGACAACCCCCTCCAGCAGGATTCAGTGCAGGAGGACGAAGGAGCCAGCCCTCATAAGAAAGCGGCCGACAGAGAGGTTGAGGACGACAATTATATGCTTCCCTCCTAAGACGAGGCAAGCCTCGATGATGATGAATTCGTCGTGCCAGAGGATCCCGTCCAACAACAGCGTTTCAAACGCAGGCTTATGGCCACGGCAAGCAGCCTCAAGAAAAAACAGCAGCAACTTAGAGCTGACCAAGACTTGCTAGCCGACAGATGGACCGAAGTCCTGGCGGCCGGAGAATATAAACTCGAACGCCCCTCCAAGAGTTACCCAAAGCGTAGGCTGCTACCCCAACTTGAGGAGGATGCTACTAAACCTACATCACCAGCGTACGATGCGCCCGATCGGCCACCCCGTCATTGCGATAGAGAGGCCCTCAGGCCCTCGACTCAAGCCGCACCCCGGCACCACTCAAAACATACCAGAGTACGGGGAGACGCAACAGACCTGCGAGACATATTGGAGAATAAGGCAAGGCAAACAAGATCGATCTACGGATCGCATGGGCGCCCCGCGTCACGTGACGCTAGCCGTCACGCCGGACATTATAAGTACGGCCCGGCCGAATACAACAGACCAAGCTCGTCCGAGCTGCGTCGCGATATAGCCCAGTACAGGGGCGCCGCACACCCACTATGCTTCACAGACGAAGTAATGGATCATCAAATCCATGAGGGCTTTAAACCCGTAAACCTCGAATCATACGATGGCACAACAGATCCCGCGGTATGGATCGAGGATTATCTCCTTCATATCCACATGGCCCGTGGTGATGATCTACACGCCATCAAATACCTCCCGCTCAAGCTCAAAGGACCATCTCGACATTGGCTTAACAGCCTTCCAGCAGAGTCAATCAGTTATTGGGAGGACCTGGAATCCGCATTCCTTGACAACTTGCAGGGCACCTATGTGCGACCGCCAGACGCCGATGACCTAAGCCACATAATCCAGCAGCCAGAGGAATCGGCCAGACAATTCTGGACACGATTCCTAACCAAGAAAAATCAAATAGTCGACTGTCCGGACGTCGAGGCCCTTGCAGCCTTCAGGCACAATATCCGAGACGAATGGCTTGCCCGGCACCTAGGACAGGAAAAGCCGAAATCTATGGCAGCCCTCACGACACTCATGACCCGCTTTTGTGCGGGAGAAGACAGCTGGCTAGCTCGTAGCAATAACATAACAAAGAGCCCTGGCACTTCGGATACCAAGGACAACAATGGCAGGTCATGTCACAACAAGCATAAGCGCCGCATTAACGGCGATAACGCTGAAGATACGGCCGTCAATGCCGGATTCAGAGGCTCTAAACCCAGTCAACGGAAGAAGCCATTCAAAAGAAACCCTCCGGGCCCATCCAACTTAGACCGGATACTCGACCGCTCGTGCCAGATACACGGCACTGCCGAACAGCCAGCCAATCACACCAACAGGGATTGTTGGGTGTTCAAGCAGGCAGGCAAGTTAAGTGCCGAAACCAGAGACAAGGGGCTGCATAGCGATGACGAGGAAGAGCCCCGGCCGCCGAACACCAAAGGACAGAAGGGATTTCCCCCGCAAGTTCGGACGGTGAACATGATATACGCAACCCACATCCCCAAAAGGGAGCGGAAGCGTGCTCTCAAGGACGTCTATGTGTTGGAGCCAGTCGCCCCAAAGTTCAACCCATGGTCTTCCTGTCCGATCACTTTTGATCGAAGGGACCATCCCACTAGTATCCGTCACGGTGGATTCGCCACATTGGTCCTAGACCCAATTATCGACGGATTTCACCTCACCAGAGTCCTAATGGACGGCGGCAGCAGCCTAAACCTGCTTTATCAGGATACAGTGCGAAAAATGGGCATCGATCCCTCAAGGATTAAACCCACAAAGACAACCTTTAAAGGCGTCATACCAGGTGTAGAAGCCAGCTGTACAGGCTCGGTTACACTCGAAGTGGTCTTCGGATCCCCGGATAATTTCCGAAGCGAAGAATTAATCTTCGACATAGTCCCATTCCGCAGTGGCTATCACGCCCTGCTCGGACGCACCGCATTTGCAAAATTCAACGCGGTGCCGCACTACGCATACCTCAAGCTCAAGATGTCAGGACCTCACGGAGTCATCATGGTGAATGGAAACACCGAACGCTCTCTCCGAACGGAGGAGCACACGGCAGCCCTAGTGGCGGAAGTACAGAGTAGCCTTTCAAGGCAACTCCCCAATCCAGGTGTCAAGCGTCCGGATAACGTCAAGCGAGCCCGAAGTAACCTACAACAAACCCGGCTGGCACGCTTTGAGCAAGCATAGCAGTGCGGCCCCTACCCTAGCCCTCGTCAAATGGTGATATCAGTACCACGCGTACATAACTACGCCTTAGAGATACCATGGGCATAAGGGGAGGGGCACAACTACGGCACGCCCAGAATGCGGCTCAACCGCACTAAGGGGCTCCCTATTTCGCCGTTTCCTCTTTTTACACTTTCAGGACCCAACTATTCGGAAGGCCTGTCCGGCAATACACTCGCCGAACGCACGATGCAACAGCCAGGGAGAGATCAAGCCGCGTCAAATGTCCAGGTGGTCTCTATAACGAGCTTAATACATGTTCTATTTAAAGTCCCGCAGCTTGCCCCTGGAGGGGGACATGTCAGATAGTCCCATCTCTTGCTTATCGCACTACTTGTATCATTCCCTTTTTTAATAAACAATACATAGCTCTTATCTATTATTGTACTCACCTATTTTTCATATACAAATATGTTCAGTCATGACATTCTGCAACCGTACACTTTGGTACGGACAATACACTAGGGGCTTAAAACACCCCATAACATGGTGTGAGAAGACCGAACACTCTCATGAGTGCGGCACCCCGAACTTATAGCACTATATGCATCGGCTCCGAATCATGTCTTTGGTCAATAGTTGGGTTTGCCCGGCTCCCATGTTTTGGTACCTTATGTTCCGCATTGTTGGCTAAGGTAGCGCTGGGAGAACTACTGCGATTGTGCCCCAGTTGAGCTGGGTTAACACCTCAGTAGAGAAAGCTGAAACTGACTGTCATGATAGCGCGAGAGACCGGTCGCTGTTCGCGAGGTTTTTACGAGTCCTTAAAGACTTATGCCGCTTCGAGCGAGGAACCGGACTTATCCGGCCTAGGCGTGGATAGCGCCCCGAACTCGGTCTTCCGAATACTAGGGGCTTCGCCGAAATTTAAAATTATAGAATTCTATGGCTAAGTGAGAGTGATAAAGCATTATAAGTCCGACGACCTGGTTCGTTGTGCTGAACGCCTTCCTAGATGGACCCAAGAATGGGAACAAGAGCGCTCAGGTTTATCCCGAACACCCCAGCACTCGTGGCATGGGGGTCAAAGCCGACGACTTGCATCTCTCAGATTTGATAAACGGCCGCACAGAAGGTAATATTTTAAATTAACAAGTGTTGCTTCATGCATATGAAAAAAGTTTCAGCGTACAGGATAACAGATGCGAGTCTACTCAAAAATTACATCTTTGGAGCACTCATCCACTATACGGCGGGCACCCTTCAGGACGCCATTATAATACATCTCGGGCGTGTGATACTCCTTGCCCGGCGGTGTCGCGTCCGTCAAAAGCTTCTCCGCGTCCAGCTTGCCCCAGTGCACCTTAGCATGAGCAAGGGCCCGATGGGCACCTTCAATGCAGACGGAGCGCTTGATGACCTCGATCCACGGACACGCATCCACCAGCCGCCGCACCAGACCGAAGTAGCTCCCAGGCATGGTTTCCCCAGGCCATAGCCGAACTACGAGGCCCTTCATGGCCTGTTCGGCCACCTTGTGGAGCTCGACCAGCTGCTTCAGCTGGTCGCTCAGGGGCACCGGATGTCCGGCCTCAGCATATTGATACTAGAACACCTTCTCCGTCGAGCTCCCCTCTTCGGCTCGGTAGAATGCGGCAGCATCATACACACTACGGGGCAGATCGGCGAACGCTCCTGGAGAGCTCCGGATTCGGGTAAGTAACAAATAATTTACTTTTATATTCTTGCTTTGCATAAAAAATGCCTTACCCGCTGCTATCTTCTTCATCGCCTCGATCTCCTGAAGGGCCTTCTGAGCTTCGTCCTTAGCGGTCTTGGCACTCTCAAGAGCCAAGGCAAGCTCGGACTCTCGAGTCTTTGAGTCACGCTCCAAACTCTCATGCTTTTCCACGAGAGCCTGGAGCTCTTGCCGCACCTCCGCCACTCGCACCTCCTGCTTCTCTTGCTCGGTGCGCTCCAAGGCCGCACTGCTTTCGGCCTTGGAGACCGCCTCCTTCAGGATTGCCACCTCGGTCGTGGCCCCTGCAACATTTACGTTGGTCCTGTCATTATTCGCAACCAAGTATTTCTATATACATTTACACACGGTACTAGTACCCTCTTTATCCTCGAGCTGCTTCTTGGCCCGGCCGAGCTCGCTCTCGGACCGGTCGAGGCTTTCCTTCAATGCATTGACCTCCGCAGTCAGTGCGGCAGAGGTCAGCAGCGCAGCCTGCATTCCCATATTGACATATTTTAGTTAGACTCTTGTGTATATCTCTTTAGATCCTCAGCTCGGCTTTTCTTTCCGAACGCCGAACTAAGCATCAGGGGCTACTGTCTATGCGGTAAAAAATTTATATGTTTTCAAACACATACCTCAAAGCCTGTTAACAGACTTGTGCAGGCTTCCGTCAGCCCGCTCTTGGCGGACTGAACCTTCTGAATCACCGCACTCAAAACAGTGCGGTGTTCCTCGTCGATGGAGGCGCCATTAAGCGCCTCCAGCAAATTGTCCAGCGCCTCCGGATGGACGGAGGTCACCGGCGTCGTAGGCTTGCCCTTCTTATGAAGGCGCCGCCTGTTGGACTCTGGAACCATTGATGGTTCCGGAGCAGTGTCCGGCACCGGGCCGGACTTGGATCCCTCCGGGGCTTTATCCCCTTTGGGCCTGGAGTCCGGGAGGTCGCCTTGCGGCGCCTCCAGGACCACCTCATCCTGGTTTAGTCCCTTTCGGGACTCCACCTCGGCGTCGTCCGTAGGGATAGGGGAGGAGGCCGTCGGAAGTGAAGCGCTATTCACATCCGACGAGTCCAAGGAGCCGCTCGTCGAATCGCCGAGCTGAGCTCTGGGCGGGCTACATCATGGAAATTCGGCATCAGAAGCTACCAAATAATAGAGGAGCGCCATAAAAAGTTCGAGTATCCAGACACTTACGACTTTGCCAGGGGCTTGACCCTGGATGGCCATTCCTCCCCGTCGTCTTCGGCATCGGAGGCGTAGTCCGGCAGAAGGGCCTTCCCCTTCTTGGACCCTCCGGCCTCCCCAGATGGGGCGGCCTTCCTTTTCTTCCCTCCCCCCATTAGAGGGGGAGAGCCTTCTTCTTCCTCCTCCTCCTCCTCCTCGTTCTCCGAGGCGGAGGGTGCTTTGGGGTCGTCGGGCGATGAATCCGACACCACCGGGCGCCGGGAACTCTTTCGGGTCCCCATGGCTTTCTCCTTGGCCTTCTTCTCCGGCACTACGTGAGGTGCCGGAACCAGTAGTTTCGCCAAGCGTGTGTCCGCTGGGCCTTCGGGCAAAGGGGTCGGACAGTCAAACTGTCCGGATGTCCTCTTCCAGTCCTGTCAAAGGAACGGGAGTTTAGATCCTACATAGAGTCAAACTATGAAATTCGAGCGTCCCGTGAAGGACTAAATATAAGCTTACTTCGGAGGCTTGGCGCTTGGCGCAGAATCCACGGTCCTCGGTGATCGAAGGGGAGACCTCGGAACTCTTGAAAAGCACCTTCCAGGCGTCCTCGTGCTTCATTTCGAAGAGTCGGGACAGAGTCTGGTGCTGGGCCGGGTCGAACTCCCACAGATTGAAGTCCCGTCGTTGACACGGGAGGATCCGGCGGAAGAGCGTGACCTGGACTACGTTGACGAGCTTGACCTTCTTGGTCACCAGGTCTCGGATGCAGGTTTGGAGTCCGGTCACCTCTCCCGGATTACCCCACGACAGGCCCGTCTCTTTCCAAGATGTGAGCCATGTAGGGATGCCGGATCGAAATTCGGGGGCCGCTGCCCACTCAGGGTCACGCGGCTCGGTGATGTAGAACCACCCCGATTTCCACCCTTTGATGGTTTCCACGAAGGCACCCTCGAGCCAAGTGACATTGGCCATCTTGCCCACCATGGCGCCTCCGCACTCTGCTTGTCGGCCTTTCACAACCTTCGGCTTGACGCTGAAGGTCTTCAGCCATAGGCCAAAGTGAGGCTGGATGCGGAAGAAGGCCTCGCACACGATGATAAACGCCGAGATGTTGAGGATGAAGTTCGGGGCCAGATCGTGGAAGTCCAGGCCGTAGTAGAACATGAGCCCCTGGACGAACGGGTGAAGAGGAAAATCCAGTCCGCGGAGGAAATGGGGAAGAAAAACAACCCTCTCATGGGCCTGGGAGTGGGGATGAGTTGCCCCGCATCTGGAAGCCGGTGCGCGATGTCGTCAGACAGGTATCCGGCCTTCCTCAGCTTTTTGATTTGCCCCTCCGTGACGGAAGAGGCCATCCATCTACCTCCCGCTTCGGACATGATTGGAGAAGGTTGAGGTGGGAAGTGCGGGCTTGGGCGATGGAGCTCGAGCGCGCAGGACGGATAAGCAAAGGAGGAAGAAGGCGTAAATGGAAAGGGTGGATCCTTATCCCCTTATATGGGCGGCCGAAACTACAAGCCCCCACCATCCTAGTAAAACTCGCTTATCTCCCAAGCGCCGCGGTTAATGGCGCGGTTGGGTTACCCACGCCCGTATTGATGAGAATCCCGGAATAAAGGGACACGATCTCCGCTTCGACAAGACGTGCCAGGGGAACCGCCTCGCTAAACGCGCTGAGGTGGGACAATAAAACGATTCGAATAAAGGCCTGGCCGTGGCATCACGCTACGGAATACGTCAGTAGATCTGATTGGTGCAAATATTATTCTCTCTGCGGTGGAATGTGGAACTTATTTTGCAGAGCCGAACACTATCCTGGTGTTCAACATCTTCTATGAAGTATTCGGAGGAGGGAACCCACCTTGCAATGTCGAAGACAACTTGCGCGCCGGACTCGTCGTCATTGAAGCCTGGTTCAGGGGCTACTGAGGGAGTCCTGGATTAGGGGGTGTCCATCTGGCCGGACTAAGACCTTTGGCCGGACTCCCGGACTATGAAGATACAAGATTGAAGACTCCGTCCCGTGTCCGGATGGGACTTTCCTTGGCGTGGAAGGCAAGCTTGGCGATACGATATGAAGATCTCCTCCCATTGTAACCGACTCTGTGTAACCCTAGCCCTCTCCGGTGTCTATATAAACCGGAGAGTTTTAGTCCGTAGGACGATCAACAATCATACCATAGGCTAGCTTCTAGGGTTTAGCCTCTCTGATCTCGTGGTAGATCTACTCTTGTACTACCCATATCATCAACATTAATCAAGCAGGAGTAGGGTTTTACCTCCATCGAGAGGGCCCGAACCTGGGTAAAAACATCGTGTCCCTTGTCTCCTGTTACCATTCGCCTAGACGCACAGTTCGGGACCCCCTACCCAAGATCCGCCGGTTTTGACACCGACACCCATCTTGCCCCTAATGACATCTCTCACCTCCAATACGCGGACGATACCACCATAATGGTTGAATTGAACGATGTTATTATAGCTCACTTGAAGTTCCTTCTCCTCTGCTTTGAAGCACTTTCTCGTCTAAAGATTAACTTTGCTAAGAGTGAAGTCATTGTTACTGGGGTCTCGGACGTTGAGGCCCAAAGAGTTTCTCATCTCCTAAACTGCTCCCTAGGCTCTTTCCCCTTCAAGTATCTCGGCCTACTGATCTC
>NC_041381.1:153431765-153446027 GCF_002162155.2 Triticum dicoccoides
CTCCGATTGTTACTAAGGTTGGCAACCGGGTCCTGCCGTGGAGAGGCCGCTACAACACTCAAGCTGGCAAGGTCGCCCTAATCAATGCCTGCCTTTCCTCCTCTCCATGTTCCTTTCGGGAGGGACCCACGTTGGGTTTGACAAGCACAGGGGTGCCTTTTTCTGGAATTCGGCGGACAACAAGCGCAAATATAGGATGGTGAAATGGAAGTTTATCTGCAGACCTAAAAACCTTGGTGGGTTGGGCATTATTAACACTGGTGTCATGAACAAATGCCTCATCTTAAAGTGGTGGTGGAAAATCATGTATTTTGTGGAGACCCTGTTGTGGCTCACCATTCTCAAGGCTAAGTACTTCCCTACGTTGAGCCCCATGTTTGCTCCATCTTCCGGTGGTTCCCAATTTTGGCATCAACTCGTTAAAGTCCAACCGATTTTCCAATCTTTGGTCAAGTTTACAGTCAGGAATGGAAAATCTACTCGCTTTTGGTTAGACTGGTGGTGCGGGGAAGCCACCCTTGCGGTGACGTTCCCGGTCTTGTTTTCTTACTGTCCTAATCCGGAGATCTCTATCTTTGAGCTCTCGCTGAATAATTGGGATCTAGACCTTCGTAGAACGCTATCTCCTGAAGAGTTGGAAGACTGGCATCATCTTATTGCTTGCTTCCCGTTGCTCTCGGAGGAAGAGGACTCGGTGGTTTGGCCCCATTCTGCTTCTGATCGCTTTTTGGTTAAGTATGTGTATACTAAACTTATTTCGGGCTCCCCCACTTCCAAGTTCAAGTGCATTTGGAGTGCCCGTGTCCCACCTAAGATCAAAATATTTCTATGGCAAGCATTTCATGGGAAGCTTCCTGCGGCGGATCAAATCCGGAAAAGGAACGGTCCGGGCTTGGACAGATGCGCCTTGTGTGGGGACATTGAAAACACTGATCATATCTTCTTCCGGTGCTCTTTGGCTAAATTTGTGTGGAGTTGTACCCGTTCTTGGCTTCAAGTGGCTTGGAACCCCTCGTGCTTTGTGGATCTACGGAGATTGGTCAACGGCTTATCTGGGGTTTCTAAAAGGGTCTTCTTGGTTGGGTTCGCAGCGATCTGTTGGTCGTTGTGGACCACTAGAAACAAGTTTACCATTGAACATATCTTCCTAGCTAATCCTGTTGATTGCTTATTTAAAACTGGGATATTCCTGCAGCAGTGGAGATCATTGACTAAGGATGCGGACCACGAGGCCTTTGACGTTATGATGTCCAAGATTCGGGTTACAGCTTCCTCCTTGGCGCACAGACATCGGGATGCTTCTTAAACCCTGGCGTCTTCTCTATTTATCTTTGGGCTGGCCTGCGTGTCATGACTGGCTGGTTGGCCATGTATCCAAACTACTTCTATCTGACCCGGCCCGACCGGGCGGTACGCCGAGCTGCCGCGCCCTTCGATGAAGAGTCCTGTCGACGCCATGTCCCTCGCCTTTGACACGGCCGTGTCGCTGCACTTCGACGTGTTTGTCTTCGAGAAAGATGTATCAGCACAACATAGCAAACAAGCCGAGGCTTCAACGCTCGAGAAAGGGAAAGATGAGGTCGTTGAGGAGGAGGAGGAGCCGAGGGAGCATGTGTTGCCTTTGGAATTGTTCTCGTCGCTTACCTGGCAATGGGAGAAACGAGAATTCATGCCTGGGTATTGTGCCCCAGGGAACCTTTATGACATTCTTGCGACCACTTCGCCTAGAAACCAAACGGTGTGGTCTTCTGAGTGCTGGCGTAGGTCGCTCTACATGCATTGCCACTATAGCATCCTCACGATCCTACGTCCGTCAAAGGGAACTTACGACATGGTTAGACTCCCTGGGAAACCCTGCACGAGGTGCATATACACGTCGCCTTGGAATTCCATCTTAGCAAACTACGAAAGAGGGATTCACTATGTGACGGTCGACGAATTGCATCTTCAAGTATGGATGTTAACCGATTCGACGGATGGTCAACTAGATTGGACACTAGCATACGATGTTAGCCTCAACCCGCACGGTCATATGATTAAGCCTCTTACAATACAGCCCAAGGTGACATGGGGTGTTGTCAGAAGCAGGACTGGACCGACTAGCATAGGCTACAATGACGATTATGATAACTTGGAAGAGAAGGAGGACCAAGCCACAACAAATGACTCTGAATATTTTTGGGACTCAGACAATGACAACTTCATCAACGTGGTCGGAGGAGCTGTCCACCTTAAGCCGCCGGAATGGGGTGCCCACTGTAGGATCATGGGATTCCATCCCCACAAGAATGCACTCATCCTCATACTTGATTGGGCGGTGGTAGTGTATTATCTCGACATGTCGAGGATGCAGTATCTTGGCGACTCACATGAGCTCTTAAAAGACCCTGTGCAAGATGTTTTCTATGTCAAAGGATCGTTTACTTACCGCCCTTGCTACAAGGACGTGCTATGGGTGGGGAAATTTTTCATGCTGTCTTAGACTGGTATATAGCTCTATTGCACTCCCTCCATTCCCAAATATAAGTATTTCTAGAGATTCCACCAAGTTTTTTTTTTAGAAAAGGAGGACGACCCCCTGCCTCTGCATCTGGACGATGCATACGGCCACTTTATTAATTATTGACACAAGACCGTACAGAGTCATACAACAATAAGTCTAAAGCCACCAAACTAAGCAACAACCGTCGCTATCCCTATCCAGTTGATGTAGGGGCGCTGAAAGTCTGGGCCTAATACCAAACAGACCACGCAGCCAAACCTAAACATCTAAAGACTTGAGGTCCCATCCAGGACGCCTGCCGGGTATGGGCACCCACCAGTCCGGCGTGCTTCTCAACCAGGACCCCTGCCAAGTGACTACATACAAAGTAAAATAAGTGAATCTACACTCTAAAATATGTCTACATACATCCGTATGTTGTATTCCATTTGAAATGTCTAAAAAGACTTATATTTAGGAACGGAGGGTGTATATAGCATTTGAGATGCACTTTACCCCTAGGCTTAATATCGTTTCTATGTATGCTCTCCTGCGTGGTTATATACATATAGTTCCCATTGAACGGAATATTATTTTTTGTTCTGAAACTTGCTCAATAAACTGATGTGTGCTATTTATTTCTTGTGTACAAGCAAGAGATTGCTTGGTCTCTTTAGTACTCCGGATCACTGGTGTGCGTTCGTATAGGTACATATATAGTGTTTCTTGTTTGATCCGGTATATATAGCTTCTTCGTTACTAAGTTTCATGCACCCCTCCCCCAAGTTGATCTGCTCCTGTTGTTTCTCGAAGTTTTGATATTTTTGATGTTCTTGCATTTGCACAAGGACTCACTACAACACGGTAGTATCCAAGGTGTTCTGTAGTATCCAAGGCCGGGTCAGCCACTGACATAGTCGTCCAGGTCAAAACCGAATTGACTTCTAAAAAGCAAATTGACATAGTTTTTTTAGGGTCAAACTGACACAGTTATATACTCCCTCCATTCCATAATGTAGTGCCTATAGATTTTTATAAAAGTCAAACTTTGCCAACTTTGACCAAGTGTATAGAGAAAATTGTCTACATCTACAATACCAAACATGTATATTCTGAAAATATAACTCACGATGTATCCAATGAGGTGCATTTGGTATTCTAGATATACCTACTTTTCTCTATATACATGGTCAAAATTTATAATGTTTGACTTCTGTAAAAATCTATAGGCACTACATAATGGAACGGAGGGAATAATGGTTATCACAGATTGGGATTCCATGACTTGGAGGCACTTTCCAAATGAACATATAACAACTTTCAAGGCACTTCCACGACAATTGGACGTCTAACAAAAATTAGAGCAGGGACGACATTAAAACCCAAGTTTGCAGTTGCAGCGCAACAGTGCTTACTGTACCCATCGTAGCTACTGTGCCATAATATTTCTGTACAAGGTGACCTGATCAAAGAACTACTTACAGCTTGCAAAACGATTTGACCTAGCTATTACAATGCGTATGACCTAGACTGGCCTAACTAGTCTCTGCAGAGGACTTGGCGCTCAGTTCTCTTGTGTTGCAAAATCGCCCCACCGAATGCCCGCCCCCGAAGGAGGATGCATGTTGAAAACGTAAGCAACTTGTCCTGCTACCTGCCCATCAAGTTGACGGATGCCCATGATCGGAAACCACTTAAGAGGCGCTACATTTAACAGGAATGATTCACCAAGAACGAAGAAACACTCCCTTGCCAATTTTTCCACCTATAAAAAAACAGCAGCCAATGTCTGTCATTTTTAGCAGTGGACTGATGTAATGTAATAATGTTGCCTGTTGACTAAGCTGAGATTCTGAAGGTTATTCACAGATGTTAAACAGGCCATATGTACCAGAAAATAAATACAGTAAATAAACTACCACTAGACATGCAAAACAAGACACATGGATCCAGTAGATTTATTCACTGTAATGGTGTGATACAACTTAAGAAATGGCGTACCTGTATCTTAACAAACTTTATGTTACTCATGATCAAGATGATCTGCACACTAGGTAATGGTCCCGACAATATCTTGATGGCAATATTCTCAAAGAACTTCTGCAAGACGTGGTGGTTGAGTGTTGAACCAGAACCATAATCATCTACCAAAATAATTCGCTTTAGTCTCGTCCAAGGAACTGGTAGTTCATGTTCATCTCCAATAGTTAGATGAGAAGGATCAGCGACATTCTGGACTTTTCTCAGATTGTTTGCAACTAAATTACGCTCAGCCAAATGCAGATCAGGTGTAATGTCAACCATGTTATGAAGTTGAGAGGAAAACTTCAGATTTTTGTCATTCACGACAAGAATGTGACCATTTTCACCTCCAGTCACTAACTTCCTCCAACCTATGTCAGCCTGCGGCCATGGTGGATCTTCTGGATTCATTTTAGAAGTAACAGATGAAGAGCTCAAAGAGCCAAGATTGTGTGCAAATGAACAAGAGTCGCCATTTCTACAACCCTGATCAAAGGAACGACATATCAGAAGCAAAAATGTTAATTCATACCCATCGAGTTGTCAAAATACCAAGTTAACATATACATGCAGTTAGGTAGATATAAAAAGTGAGATACAATGGGCGAGGACCGCCATGGACAATATATTAAGCGAGAGACCACCCGGGTGAGATACCAGAAATTCATTCCTGACGGCATTCAGACTCCAGTCAGGCTACTGCTCAGTTCTCAGTTAGTTAGATATAACTTTTTTTTTTGCGGGAAAGTTAGATATAACTTTAACGAAATGCATGTTGGCACAGTATCACTGCTGTCAATGTCATGTGACCTGTTACCACCATTTTATTCCTAGTGTCATGAATGAGTTACATTTAATATTACAATGAAGGAACATGTCAAGTCCTTCGCTGAGGCAGGGAAAAGTGTATCAAGTAGTTGCAGTAGAATATTGAGGATGTAGGTTTGTAGTTCAGTTGGTCTGCATCCGGCTGGCTATAACATGATGTACTATGTCGCAGAAATTGTGGTTACTACAATTTAAGATATGAAATTAGGGCAATCCTTCATTAAGATCTTACTCAACACATAGAAAAATAACCAAATAACGTATATATCCCGCAAATGACGCGCTGGGAAAAAAGGGCAGGTGATAATAGCATGAAAGAATGCAACAGTCCACCTTTAATGTGAGGAAGAACTTGCATGCTCGTTTCGAGGCATTGGATAAATTGTTAAGAGGTCCTCTGTATGTTTCACTAGATCCATCATGGTAGTCCACACACGTCACTGCAAGTTCTATCTTCATCTGTGAACCAATCAAGAAGCATTATATTTATACTACTTTATGTCATATATACAGGTAACTTGACAATGCATACAATTGATATAATACAACACACCTTTTCAATAACCTTCATGAGGGTATTAACAATGTCAGTGGCTCCAAAATCAGTTGCAGAAATATAAGGGATTGCAGCACACCTCTGTGAATCTAAGTGAGAACTGTCAGTTTCCAACGGGAGTGAAGTCATATGCTCTGGCTCCGGCAGTTCAGGATCACGACATTCATGGTGGAATTCAGAGGTCTGAAGGTACTTTGGAGGATTGATTTCCAGAAGAAATTGAGGCCTAAACCGGTGCAGTGTGCTCATAATATTATCATCTGTTCAAAAGAAAGAGTTACCAAGAAATGTCCATATATTGTATTCTTGGAAAAGTATTTTGATATTTGCACTTCTACGAGTAGGTCCTCACACCAACTATGTATATTTTAATTTTTTATTGCAACACAAAATGCTGATGTATAACACAGTAGGCTACAGCAGGCAACACTTTCCACCATCTTATGTACACATTTTCAAACTTTTAGTGGAAAACCATGATAATGTTAGAGTACCTGACACACATCAATAGATGCAAATTGTGCAATCAAAATACACTTCAGAAACTTTTTATCGCAAGTTAAAGGACATACAAATTTTGGAGATGTTGTTAAGTGCTTTCAGCACGAGATTGTGTAATCTACACCATTCTTGTTCAACTTTCAAGATCTCATATGCATTTGATTCTTGGTTCTTGGAAACATTTGTCAGGTACTCCAGACGAAACTTATCCTGAAAAAATTAGAATATGTAACTTTGGTGAAAAATAAATAGTGTTAACAGAATCCAAATAAAAATATATACATTTTTTTCATCAATAATAATATTCACTTAAGGGCCATGATATAGTATCCTAGAAATAGTCATCTACTCCCTCCGTTCCTAAATATTTGTCTTTCTAGAGATTTCAACAAGTAACTACATACGAAGCAAAATGAGTGAATCTACACTCTAAAATATGTCTATATACATCCGTATGTGGTAGTCCATTTGAAATCTCTAAAAAGACAAATATTTAGGAATTGAGGGAGTATTAGGAAAGGTATTACCAGAAAAAGATAGTACGAAAAGAGAATGAGCGTGTAATTGTTACTAAAAAGGACTTGAAAGTTAAGATTACAAATATAAAAATAACCAACTCCCAAAAATGTCCTAGACATATATGCACAAGGTATTTTATTACACATAAGACAAGATGTACCTTAAACATACGCTGCCAAAACTGATATGCCCGGAGATTTGCGATGACTGTAGCTTCCTTCTTGCTAATTTGTTGGAAGGTACGTTCATCAAAATAATCATCTCTAATCTTCTTGCGCTGTAAAACAGAAAGTAGGATACATAACTAAAAGAACACGGGGATACAAGCATGTCACTTGAAGTAACTAGAACATACCAATGCTTGATCACCAAAAGGTTGCAGTATAGGAAGTGGTTGAATGTCCAACATAATGCCTATCAGGATTCCTTCATGGAGATACCCCATCTCACCAAATTTCAGGGTAAGAACAGAAGCATGAAATGACAACGGCAAACTATCGAGCAAATAGCCATAAAATCTGGGATGATACCCTCCAGGGAATGCTGGCTGAAATGCATCAATTTGAACAAGAGTATCTAGAGCATCTTTAATAACACTGGATTCCGGTGGATTGAGAATTTTTTGCAGCAGCACTGCCAACAAGTGACTGTTAGTGAGAATATTACATTAATATAGATATATACGAAGAAGAGTGACAGTGTATAGTAATGAATGATCCCACATACCCAAATATGTTTTGTTTTCAAATGCATGTACTAAGGTTTTTAAGATCTTACTAACTTGTACAGAGAAGTATTTGGTGTTTCTTTTAACTTCAGTAACAAATTTCCATTAATTTTCTTTGCACACTATTGTAACCTCACTCACTCGGGCTTGTAAATACACTTTATAACTATCCAATTTATCGAGATGCAAGCTTTGCGTTTTCTCGAAAATATACGTAACAAATTTTACAGAATTTAGTAGTCCCCATCTATATATCAAAGGATGTACAAAGTGTTAAAAAAATAGGCACTTAGGGACACTGGTAAAATATTTAAATACGAGTAGTAAACATAGTGAGAATCAAAACAGGAATTCTTAATTCAATGACTAAGTTTTTAAAACTTGAAAAAAAAAAGATGATACTGAACTCTTAAGATAGGTACAAGTGAGGTGGGTGCATCAATGTCAAAGAATTTGAGAACTGCTCCTATAGTTCACTATTCCTTGGCTGTGTGAATCACAGTGATGCAAAGGCGGTTCATTTTACTGTCATAATCCGAGCACAGAAACATCAAGCAAGATTAGTGGAATTGCAGAGAAAGAATTACCAATGGGGTCGTCATGCATAGCTATGGACTCTGCACAACATATCATGAGTGCTTGGTCTCTCAAGGATAACATTGAAATGGCAGGGCTTTCATGATCAGGAAAAGCGTTGTAAAATGGCTCTGTTACCAAGCGAAAAATCTGGCCATCACAGGTTCGGCCTGTCCTTCCTTTCCGCTGCTCAGCCTAAAAAAGTTATAACTAGTTTCAACATGAGGGTCAAAAGTAAGTTAAAAGTGAATAGCATCAGTATATCTGTGATACTAACCTGAGACTTGGAAATCCATACAAGCTTAGTTGAGTCGGTTTTCCTGGTTCGGTCCCAATAGACTTGCAATTATCTACAGGAATCAATAACATAAGCAACTCCTGGAATAGTGACAGACGATTCGGCCATGTTTGTGGCCAGTATAACCTGCAATTAAAATATTTGAATGAGTCCGTGGAAGGATTGTTAAATTACAAGATAAGAGGACATTGCTCCAATTATGTAAACATTTTATGTATCCATGCTAAATTTCGCCTCCCATGCATCCTGTTATGTTCACTAAATTGAAATTTGTGTAGTTCCCTCCCCTCAAATAAACTTATGTGGTTACCATAGACGATTTACAGACTAATAACAGTAGGGGGCAGCCATGACGGTGCCCTTGGGGCCAAGGATCAAAATACGGTTCCGTGTTCCGAAAATGTGAAGTGCGAGAGGGTAACAGCCTAACAGGTGCTACGATGCAAACTTTAGGGGTCAAATACAAAACTTATGGCTAGTTTTATGTTTGCCCCATCTGAATGGATCTATTCTGTAGAATTTTCCCCACGTGCTTAGACCCTATGAATGGATCTATCCTGTAGAATTTTCCCCCATGCGATGCGACATATGGCTAGGTTTAGTGATCTATGGAAAACCTCTAAGATTGATTTTTTGGGTGATTCCTGTGATCCAAAAGATCCTCAAAGTAGCTACCGTATAAATGTAACTGATCTCTATGAATTATATTGATCCAATTTTGTTCCAAACTTACTAATGATGATGATGATTAGCAACTCCAAATGAGAGAAGGGGGTTAAAGATACTGGATGCTACGATGTCCTAAACAAAGGTCCTCCAGCACACCACCTCCCAAAATCAGAATTCATTTATTTTCGATGTTATTATCCCCCCAGAAAAAGTGGTCCCTGGTCCCTGGTCCTTACATTGGACAAGGCAAATGATGGAAAAATAAACAAAAATTGGAATCATATGTTACCGAACAATTGTAGGAAAATGGAGAGAAATGTCGTTATAGCAATGAGCCATTGCAACAATACAATGGCATTTAGCAAATAATGATAGTGATATTATATCTTAGAGATGGTCTGGGCTTCCTGTTTGTGGTACACTCTACATACCACCTGTGCATTGTACTTGGCTTAAAGAACATTGGAATACACAAGTTGCTATTCCACATGGTATCAAGGTTTCAATCATCAAATTCAGTTCCATATAAATACTCCATAGAATACATACCCTACTCCTATGTTACATAAAGGCAAGTGCATTACGCTACTAACACCACACATATGGCTTGAAAGTAGGAACAAATATTCCATGTAGAAAAGATGCAGTTGTACCAAGTTAAATTGGTATGTAACAACTTGTACCTTTCGGCAAGACTCTGAGGCCTTCATAGTTTCCAAAGCTTCATCTGTGTCAATGCTGCGATGAAGAATATGTACTTTCAAAGTTGAACAACCAGACAACCGAGCCCACTGCTCCTCCAATGCATGGTATGTAGGAAGAAAAACCAAAATACTCCTTTCAGTATCTGGTTCACTTTGGTGTATGTGCAACAATAACGTGTGGATAAGATGATACACGTCAGGACTAAGAACAGCATCTGTTTTAAAATGTTCTCCAACACAATACTTTGTCGACAGTGATTCAGAATCCATCTTCAGCATGTTATCAATCTGCATTCCGTTGCATCAGGTAATAAGAAATAGTAGGGGAGCAAAGTAGAAGGTGTGAACCTAATGTATTGATTGTATGAAAAATTAACAAACAACAAACAGGGACCAGGAAAGGTAACAAACACCTAATTATTATTAGTATATAGTACTACTACCACCACTGCTATAGTACTATTACCATCATTTTTTCTGTTAGTGATAGCAGCAATAATAATAATAGAAATAAGTTGGCATGTTATGGTATAATGCTACAATATGTTAAAATGGCTATGCAATATATCAGAAGGATTAAAATCCGTTCTAAAATTCTAAAATATATGAGACAAAGATTACAAAATAAACTACAGCATGTTTGGTAATCAGACATTGAAAATTAGAAGGTACATCATGCAACGAGGGGTATATTAGGGACAGTGAACGAGGATAATTCACTTCATTTTCGAGCAAGAATCTGTATATACCTGCTCAAGATAATGAGTATTTAACCAAAAACTACCACAATTCACGGAACCGTGACGAAAAACTACCACTTTACGATTTTGTGCGAAAAACTATCATTTTTTCATTAATCCTTGACTAAAAACTACCATGTCTGAAAAGTGTCCGTTTTGGCTCTTTTAAACGCGTTTCTGACAGAGTTGGCCCACACATAAGCGGGCTAAAAAAGCAATCGGGTCCCTAGTTTTCTTCCAAAAAAGCAATCCAGTCCTTCCTTCGAGGCCCAGCACGGCGAGCACATCCAGTCCTGTAGCAGCGGCAGCGGCAGGAGGAGGATGGTGGTGAAGAGCGGAGGCGGCAACGACGCGAAGGAGGGGGCCGCGGGCGCGGCGGTGCAGCGGTGGGTGGAGGCCGGCGGCGGGAGGCTGGTGCTGGACGGCGGGCTGGCCACAGAGCTCGAAGCCCACGGCGCCGACCTCAACGACCCGCTCTGGAGCGCGAAGTGCATCCTCTCCTTCCCGCACCTCATCCGCAAGGCAAGCCGCCGCCGCCCAAGTCAATCCGCCGGCCACCGACGTGCGCAGGGGCACCGAAGCTTCCTCCATTCCGTCCTTCCGCCCGACCCGCGCAGCGATCTTGATTCCGCCGGGGCTGGGGAATGGGGGTGGAGGAGGAGGGCGCCATCAACGGCGGCGAGGAGGGCCCCGGCCTTGGCCTCGCGGCGGCGCCGCACGACCGCTGGGTCCTGCTCCGCCCCGGCCAGGGCTACAAGGTGCGATTCTGCCCCGGTCCTCGTCTCTAATCGACTGGCTACAGGACTAGATTGCTTTTTTGGAAGAAAACTAGGGACCCGATTGCTTTTTTAGCCCGCTTATGTGTGGGCCCAACTAGTCAGAAACGCGTTTAAAAGAGCCAAAACGGACACTTCTCAGACATGGTAGTTTTTAGTCAAGGATTAATGAAAAAATGGTAGTTTTTCGCACAAAATCGTAAATTGGTAGTTTTTCGTCACGGTTCCGTGAATTGTGGTAGTTTTTGGTTAAATACTCCAAGATAATGGACTTCTCTCTGGAACGTGTTAGTGCATGGGATGCTCGGGATGGTAATCAGTTCAACCTTTCCAATATCTTTAAAGTAATCAACATATCGTGTGCTATCAACAGTGGCAGACATCAAAACCAGCCTATGTGAAGAGTGACATAATATGTATTAGCAATCAGCAGGAAGGAGTTAAGATCATTTTCCACAGTAGACAGAAAACATAAATATTATTAAAAAATTGGATAGAATGCACCAATGCTTGTTACCAGAGTACTTACTTGAAGTCACTCTTTTCCATCATAAACTGCTTGATAATAGCAAGGACAAGATCAGATTCCACAGACCGTTCATGAATTTCATCAAGAATAATAACCTTATATTGCAATGCAGCAATGCCGTGTTGACGAATTTGCTCTAGCATAACACCAGCTGTTTTGAAAACAATTTTTGACCTGATCCATACATTAAAAAAAGTCTAAAAGTCATTCCATAGCAATGCAGCACAAACAATTTACCATATATTGTCAAGCCGGTAAGGATGGATCATGAGATTCAGGTAATTAAGATACTTCAAATAAGTAGAAGGCTATGTGATGGAAAATTGGAAATTTCGAGTCAAATAAGCTCGAAGTAGAGATTAAGATGTCATAATGGTGGCATTCCCAACATAAATGAACTGCAGGTTAACTGTCCAAATCATCTCCTACCTCTTCAGTGTAATGGAGATGAAGAAACTGACATTATGTATATATTTTTTTGGTAAGAATGACACTCCAAACTGACAGGTACTACAAGCCTAAAAGATAAGAAGCAATATAATTTATTTATATGTGCATATGGATTATTTATTTTGGAATAATAGGCATTGAATTGCCAATATAATCTAAAGCCGGAATTGAACAAACTCATTAATGCACGTGGATAACTGGATATAGCTATGAATGGTAAATCATGTCTGCATGACTTCTATGAAAAGTGCATGCACAATTCATATATATAAGGGAGATATCAAAAATTAATGAACAACAAGGATTGAAGGAATACATGTCTATAGCATGATTTCCATTTTCAGCTGTCATGGGTCCACCAACCCAGACCAATCTATACTGCCTGCAGCTCAGCTTTGAAGATAGTTGTACTGATTTCTATAAGGCTCCTAAGCATTCTATGTCAATACAGTGGTTTTTTGGTATCAAGATAACAAAGATCCACTCTAGTTTCAGCTATAGCATGAAACCATGTAATGTAAGGCTAAGGACATGGACTGATCCCCTGTCCTGTGTCTTGAGAATGTCACTTGTCACACTTGCAAGTTGCAGCAGACAGCAGTATCAGGTGAAGTACGAAAGTTTCAGATCCTAGATAGTCGACAATAATCAGATGGTAGAATAATTATAGCAACGCAGTTGGTACCCATAGGGATGTGGTCCTAGACATTGCAAGATCCGGACCACTTATCTATATGACATTTTAATATTTTTTGACAAAATGCAAAAGATTGCTGAAATGCTTCCTCTAGGTAGTACACGTTTCAGGAGTATATATGATGGGGCTGCCTAAGCTAAAGTATCCTGCACAATAATGTCTGTCGAAATCAACGCAGAAGTAGAAGGAACATTCTAATGATATCTGCCTAATATTAGGGAGTGGGGCCACTGATTCACAACGAGGAGCTACCTTGTTGAGGTGAGATTCTTCATATTTGGGTGGCCTATATGATATCCAACTTCTTGTCCTAGCATCGACTTGCGAGAATGAGCCACCCTTTGAGCAATGGCTACCACAGCAAACCTCCGAGGCTGTGTGCACATAATGGGCTCCAGGTTTTCTTCTAGAAGGAATTGGGGAATCATGGAGCTCTTTCCTGCAATGAGATAAACAAGCGACCATATCCATTATCAGTATATAATAATTAGGCCGAAAGTTACATCCGAGCCCAAGACAATTATGTCAAAATCTAGACTGAATGTGTTGGCATCAAGTGAAGAGAGAAGCCATATGGATGAAATCAGCCCCATGAAACTTGAAGCGACGCATGTAGCTGCACCCCTCAAACACAGAGCGTTCCACGAAATCTCCAACAAGCGGACGCAACAATCAACGAACAAATCTGAACTGAAACTCTGTTCAGCAACTCCACATGTACTAGCGCCAGAGGAAATCGAAATAGGAAGGAAATGGGGAATCCGAGGCAAATTCGTAGAAGAAGGGTCGCCATCGACCAAGACAAATATAGCACCATCCCGGCCCAAAACCCCTGCCGTCTTCGTCATCCACTTCCCCTAAAACTGCGAAGAGAGCAAGGTCCCCGAGACCAAGGTTCAATCGCTCTAGAGTTGTGTTCCCAATCCGGCCGAAACTCTGCTCCAAAATCCTCACGTACTAGCGGCAGAGGAAATCAGAATTCAAAATACGAAGAAAAGGGGAATCCGAGACAAATTTGTAGCAATGACTGCCGTAGAAAAATATAGCAGCATCCTGGCCCAGAGCCCTTGTTGTCTTCATCCTCCACCATCCAGGTTCCTCTCAAACATGCGAAGAGAACAAAGGTCCCCGAGACCAAGGCTTCAATCGAAGTTGTAGCCCCGCTCCGGAGTTGTTCCCAATCCCTCG
>NC_041381.1:153446523-153473173 GCF_002162155.2 Triticum dicoccoides
AAACAGGTACTCCCTCCGTTCGGAATTACTTGTCGTAGAAATGGATGTATCTAGATGTATGTTTGTTCTAGATACATCCATATCCAAGACAAGTAATTCGGAACAGAGGGAGTAGAAGAGAGAAGCGAGCCAGCCTTCTTCCCAAATGGCACAAAACCATCACGCCACCATCTCATCACCCAGAGGCCAGAGCGCGAGCAAGCTGCCGAAGCAGAGAGGAGGGAGGAGATGTTAATTACCGCATCCGGTGCCCCCCACGATCATCGTGACGCGGTTCTCCTTCACCGCCTGGACGATCGTGCCGCGGAAAGCCTCCAGGGCGAGCGTCGGCCGCGGCTGCGGCCGCGCCGCCTCCTCTTCCCCCTCCGCCATGGCCGGCCTCCCAAGGGGGGAGGTGGGCGGCGGCGAGGGCCTTCTCTCCTTGCAATGCAAGTTTCGGCTCCGCGCCTTTTTGCTTGGGCTCTCGTCGCTCGGCGGGCGGCCTTCCCTTCCCTCTCTCTCTCTCCGTGAGAAGAAGACAAAAGGGTGGCCAGCTTTTTGAGGGGCGAGGCAGAGCCGGTGTGTGGACGGTGGACCGAGCCTACGAAAGCACGTGACGAGCGCCCTCTGCCCTGTGGTGCATCAACACCGGGCTCACACACGTACGGTCGAGTCCCAGCCGCCCGCCTCTACGAACCGAGTTACTTTTCACTTCCATTCACTCTGTTTTTCACAGCTGGCAGCAGCGGAGCATCGGCGCACGGCAAGTTGGCTTGACCGCCAAGTTGACCAGCGCAAGCAAGGGTACCGCTAAAGAGTAAAAAAGGCCATTCGACAGGAATGGTGAGCTGTTTTTGAAAAAAAAAAGAGTTAGGAGAAGCACACAAAAATATTTTCCGTCAGATATAGCTCTGTGGTTGGCCACGTCTGATTTTCTTTTCACGTAATGGTGATGGACAAGGTATGCAATCAACCTTTAATGATGAAGAGAAACGATGCCAAGCATTGTTGAAAGTCAATGCTTCGAGGAAGATGAAAATCGTTATGTGGAGACTCGCCCCTCCTCGCAAAAAAAAAAGACTTGCCCCTGACTGTTTGCCTACATGCAGCCAGCTTCTACAGGGCTATATCATAGGCGTTGGTGTGCGCGAGATAAATAGAATTGGTGCCAAGTTTACCTGGACCAATCATCAGGCATCCCCGATCCAGTCCGTCCTGGACAGGATCCTTGTTTCCTCGGAATGGGACCTCCGCTGCCCTCTAGCTTTCCTCCGTGCCATCACCGGATTGGCTCCGACCACGTGCCCCTCCTCCTATCCTCCGCCGACGACCGGCCGCCAATTCCCCCTCGATTCTGGTTTGAGACATTCTGGTTGTCCCAAACTGGTTTTGTGGCGGCAGTTGGTGCCCGCTGGGTGGAGGCTCGCGCGCACCCCCACCCCCGCCCTCCCTCGGCCATTGACTCCTGGCAATTCTGTGCCAAGTGTGGCCGGCAGTTCATGAAGGGATGGGGTGCCAACCTGGGACGTGACCTCCACGATCGCAAGAAGGCCTTGTTGACCGCCATCCAAGCCCTGGACTTGCGTGCTGATGCGGTCGGCCTCTCTCCCGACGAGTGGCTCTCTCGCTACGACTTAGAAGAACAACTCTCTGTCATCTACACTGATGAGGAGGCCTATTGGCATCTCCATGGTGCCCAGAAATGGGTTTTGAAGGGCGACGCGAACACGACCTACTTTCAGGCCATCGCGAATGGCCATCGTACACGCAACACCATCCCCCTCCTCTGGGATGGCGCGACCCTCCTGCAGGACCCCCGTGACATTCGGGCCCATGTAGACGGGTTCTATAGGTCCTTGTTCTCTACCGCTCCTAGGAGCGGCCTTTTCCTGGCCCCTGATTGCTGGATCGGCCCCCAGCTGGTTTCTGATGCGGAGAACGCGGCCCTTACGGCCCCCTTCCCCGAGGGCGAGGTCTGGGCTGCCATTAGAGGCATGAACCCTACCTCGACTCCCGGTCCGGGCGGCCTCCCGGTTAATTAAATTCTTCCAGTCCAACGTGATTAAACCTGAGGTCATGGCCATCTTCGACGAGTTCTATGTTGGGTCCATCATCTCGCTCATCCCTAAGGTGCCTGGCGCTTCCGACATCTGCCAATTTTGTCCAATCACGACGGTTATCAATGTGATTTTCCGGATTCTGGCAAAAGGGTACGTTAATAGGGTGACCCTTCTTGCTGAGCATGTTACCCACCCCCAACCAGTCCGCCTTCATTCAAGGGTGGTATATCCTGGATGGGGTGCTTGTTCTTCATGAATTACTCCATGAGGTTCGATCTAAACACCTCAAGGCGGTATTCCTGAAGATCGATTTTCATAAGGCTTATGACATTGTTTGTTGGCCCTTCCTTCAGGAAGTTTTGCTCCGGAAGGGCTTTGACGACCGTTGGATCACCAGAGTGATGCAGATGGTCTCCTGCGGTCGCACTGCCGTGAACATCAACAAGGAGATCGACCCTTACTTCCCCACCCTTTGTGGGGTTTGACAAGGTGATCCCTTCTCCCCTTTCCCGTTCAATATGGTGGTGGATGCTCTTGCCGCCATCCTGGATAAGGCTAAGGCTGCTGGCCATATTCGTTGAATCACCCCCCACCTGGCCGGTGGCTCCGGGATCTCCCTCCTCCAGTATGCCGACGACACCATCATCATGGTCGAAGGCTCGGAGACGGACATCTCCAATCTTAAGTTCTTCTGCTCTGCTTCCAACAAATGCCTGGCCTTAAGATAAACTTCGACAAGAGTGATGTGATGGTGATGGGCTACTCTCTGGCTGAGTGTCTGGCCATTGCCAACCGGCTTAACTGCCGCCTGGGCTCCTTCCCCATGACCTACTTGGGAATGCCCATTAGCGACTCCTGGCTTACCGTCGCGGACTTGCGCCTGACCGTGGCCAAGCTTCAAACGCGCATCGGGCCATGTTGACACGGGATTTCGCCGAAATAAAATACAGAGTGATATCTATTATCAAAATATGATAAAGTCTCACCTGCAAAAAAAATGAAATGATAGTCAGAATATATTTGATATCTGGAAATTTTGCAAAGTGAATAAAAATCTTCATGAAATATTTGTCCCATTTAAAATCACACATAAGCTTCATCCATGCACGCCGTCACCAAATGCGGTTGTTAAATACCTACATAAGATTATAATGTTTCCGAAATATCGACCGTAAGGCAAATGCGAGGCCTATTCCATCGATCATGTGAAATATCAACGCGATGGATAAAATAAAACATGCGTTGATATATATGTTTAAGGAAATAAGAAGAAAACGCCAGGCCATCATATAATTGTCCGTAAAAGAATATTTGCATATCTCTTTTTTTATGGCACGACAAAGAAATTGGAATGAATTTTCCAAAAGAAAGAAAACAATTTCAATTAGTCATGATCAGCTCATTTATACAAATGTCTACGTAGATACATGCATAGTGGGTGAGACTAATTTACAAGGTTGCATGGATCAGCTAATCATCACAAGCAAACTAATGGGCTAGCGTCCAAGCCCACACGTTGATAAAAAACTACATGGGCTAATTAGGCCAGTGGTCGGTTCAAAGCTTGGTCAAAGAGCAATTAATCAAAGAAAGGAAATAAAAAAAGCATGCAAGGACTCCCACGTTCCCATGGTTGAGTCAACTAGGATTAAAGAAATAAACAAAAGGAAAGAAAACGCAGCCCACTCGCATGATCCCATGACCTCCAAAACGTGGGTGCGTGCCCAAGTTGATCCATGTGCTGCTCCCTCTTATAAATACCATCATACGGGCTTCTCTTGAGGGTCTAATTCTTGATTCTCTGGCCGCACGTTGCTGCGCTCTTTTCACCACTGTTGCTGTTGTGCTTCCGCTGCTGCTCTCATCCACATATACGTTGTTGCTGTTGTTGCAAGGCCGCCGTTCAGGAGGAACCTGAGGAAGGTAGACAAGGTGGGAATTATGATCCTCCTCTAATCTTCTTGCTCCTCCGCATGTCTCTCATCATATTCATCTTTCTTCTTGGTTGATCATTGTGATACAAACCAACAAGTATACCTCATGTGTCCTCATCTTGACATTTTGCCTTGGTTGATCATCGTGATACGAGCCAAAGAGTAGTTACGTTTAGGAGAGGAAATTTTCCCTTGGTTGATCATTGTGATACAAACCAAGAAGCATTCGCCATATAGCCTCATCTTGACATTTTGCCTTGGCTCATCATCGTGATACGAGCCAAAGAGCAATTATGTTCAAGAGAGGAAAATTACCCTTGGTTGATCATTGCGATACGAACCAAGGAGCATATTTCACATATTTTTACCTTGACATTTCGCCTTGGCTGATCATCATGATACAAGTCAAGGTGTGAATATGTTTAAAAGCAACAAAATACTCCTTGGCTGATCATCGTGATACGAGTCAAAGAGCACTTATATTTAAGAGAAGAAAATTTGTTCTTGGTTGATCATTGTGATACAAACCAAGGAGCATTCTCCATATAGCCCCATCTTGACATTTCGCCTTAGCTGATTATCATGATACAAGTCAAAGCGCGAATATGTTTAAGAGCAGAAAAGAAAATACTCCTTGGCGGATCATCATGATACAAATCAAGGAGCATACAACATATAATTCCATCTTGTCATCTTTGCCTTTGGCTGATCATCATGATGCGAGCCAAAGTGCGATTATGTCAAAGAGGATAAATTTCACTCCTTGGTTGATCATGGCGGCCCACACTAAGGAGGACATATTCTCCCTTCCATCATAAATGAGAGCGACGCAAAGGTAAAGCTTGGGGAAAACAAATATGGAACATACCCAAACACCATATAACCAGCTACATAAAATCATAAAATAAATATGCCCTTACAAAAATGCACTCTTCATTTGTTGGAGTTGCACAAAACAAGACAATGTAAATTGTGCGTGTACCTTCAATCTAGAGCATGAAAATGTATAAATTGGATGCTCGCCAAATTATGTTTAAAGCCTCTTGTTGGTTACACTGCGGACATACATGCTATGCCACGTCAGTAGTAATACAAACATGGAGGTATAAACATCACATACATCTGTCATATAGATTATAAAATGAGCATACTCTAATGCATATAGAATATGCTAAGTGAAATCTAATGTGTAAACATGAGATAATAAAAATGTTAGTTGTCTCATTTTGCACTAAAATAAAATATGCCCATAAAAGAAAATGAATGCGTGTAGGTTAAGTAAAAAAATATAATCCTACATATCTAAAAATATGAAATCTAGAGCGTATAGGCTAACATGGATTAAATCATATACCATCATCGCATGCATGGTTATATATGCGTCAATAAAAGATGTAGCATGCATGTATTAAGTGGATACTCTGCTAGTCGACTCATCACTCCTTAAAATGAAATGACCTGAAAGTTGATTAAGATAGCCGCATGGTCATACTAGCATATGTTGGTTAAGTCGACTACACAAATTAGATATCTGCAAAAGCACACATTGCACTCGTACTCTATGTACTACTCATAATAGTACAAGGGTAAAAATATAAATGAACAAAACACATGATAACTTGAAGAAGATCTAGGATGCTCCCCCGAGCACACCGGCGTCAACGACAACGAGGAGGAGCGGTTTTTTATTTATTGTTTTCTAGTGGTCATGTGTTGCAATTCTATGTAATAGGATAGTTGGAATTCTTAATCAGGGGTTTTTTTTTCGGAGATGTAACTAACAGAGTTTTTATGTAAATGTAAGAGTTCTGGAAATAAAGTACCTGCAATGTTTGATTCTACCCTTATTTTATGCATTTAAATTTTACTCTGTATCAATGACGTGGACGCGTGTTTCACGCCCGCCATTTTCCCGTCATCAGATTCTGGCACGCCCGGTGGGACGAATTTCTCCCCTCATCTTTGAATTCCAACATGGCATTGCAACATATGAATTCCCATAGCACATAAATCATAAAACATTATGTCCCCATATGCAAAAAAAACAAAGAAAACTAATATATGGTTTTCTTTATTTTGAAGGCATGGAGGGCCAAGTGCAGCAGTTTGTGACCCTTCGCTTCTGTGACCTTTGGCTTAATGTGCCAATTGGTCCTATCGTGACCTCACTAAGTGAAAGCTGGAAGACTACTGCCGCATCTCCAGTTGTACCAGATCAAGAAGAAGTCACTTCTCCACAGATGTAGGGGTTCACACCTGTTTTGTCAAAGTCTGCAAAGAGAAAAATGAGGGCTGCTAGAAAGAGGGTTGCTCCGAGCTCTGCACGAAGATCATGTTTTAAAAGAAATGAAGCATGGGTTAGGATATGAGGTTTGTATGGCCTCGGCTGAGTATACAGACATGACGGAAGCATCTCCACAAATGGAGGATGGCAACCAATGCAATGTGGATGACTTAGAAGAAATAAATATTGGTACAACTGATGATCTTCGTCCAATTTTTATTAGCAAACATTTGTCCAAAGAAAATAAACTAAAATATCAGGAGTTCCTGCGTGCGAATAGAGATGTATTCGCTTGGACTTATGAAGAAATGCCTGGGTTAGACCCAAACATAGCTGTCCATCGCCTCGATGTGCGAGATGACGCCACACCAGTGAAGCAAGCTCAAAGAAAGTACCGGCCTGAGATACTTCCACAAATAGAAGCCGAGGTCGACAAACTCATAGCCGCAGGGTTCATTAGAGAAGTCAAATACCCCATATGGGTCTCTAGTATTGTACCCGTTAAAAAGAAGAATGGTCAAACACGCATATGTGTAGATTTCAGGGATATGAATAAAGCATGTCCCAAAGATGACTTCCTGATACCCATCTCCGAAATACTAGTCGATGCTACTATGGGGCATGAAATATTTTCTTTCATGGATGGTTGTTCCGGCTATAATCAAATTAAAATGGCACCTGAAGATGAAGAGTTAACAGCATTCCGCACACCTAAAGGCATATATTGTTATAAAGTAATGCCTTTCGGATTAAAAAACGCTGGGGCGACATATCAACGAGCAATGACAATCATCTTAGACGGGTTGTTATATGTGATTGTTGAATGCTATATAGACGACATAGTTGTGAAATCAAAGCATGAACAAGACCACTTGAAACACCTTGAAATGGTTTTTGAGCGTCTTAGGCAACATAATCTAAAAATGAACCCCATGAAGTGCGCGTTCCTCTGGAAAATTTCTCGGTTTCGTGGTTACAAAAAATGGTATTCAGATAGATCCAAGCAAAATCAAGGCGGTCGTTAAGATGCCACCACCCACTAACTTACATGAACTGAAGAGTTTTCAGGGCCACCTAGCATATATTAGGAGGTTCATCTCAAATTTATCTGGGAGATGCAAACCTTTCTCGCGACTTATGAAGAAAGGAGTCCCTTTTGAATGGGATCAAGCATGCCAAAACGCATTCCTAGAAATTAAGAAATATTTGATAAATCCCCCTGTTTTAGGCGCACCGATTAAAGACCGACCATTAATTCTCTATACTGCTGCAATGCCTACTTCACTAGGTGCACTCCTGACGCAAAATAATGATGCAGAAAAGGAAACGTCCCTGTATTATCTTAGCCGCACCTTGGTAGGGGCCGAGTGCAACTATCCAAACATGGAAAAAATATGTCTCGCACTGGTGTTCGCTGCACAAAAGTTGCGACACTACATGTTAGAACACACTGTACATTTAGTCTCAAGAGCAGACCCTCTCAGATATATCTTAAGTAAAATGGTACTCTCGGGGAGACTAACTAAATGGGTGATGCTTTTGTCACAATTTGACATCACGTATATACCGCAAAAAGCCGTAAAAGGCCAAGCTTTGGCTAACTTCCTTGCGGCACATCCGATCCCAGATGATTTTCCTATAGATGATGACTTGCCAGATGAGGACGTATTCGCCACGACGGTAACAAAATCAACATGGCAAATGTACTTCGATGGCGCTTGTCGGCAATCTGGGTCAGGCGCCGGAGTCGTTTCCATTACACCTGATGAAGGGGTGATCCCATACTCATTTACCCTAACTTCGGCAACGTCAAATAATTCAGTCGAATATGAAGCTCTTATCATTGGGCTTGAAATAGCAATAAACATGGGGCTCGATACGCTCTCTGTTTATGGGGATTCACAATTAGTGATTAATCAACTGATGGGGACCTACATGGTAAAGAAACAAGAATTGTTGCCATATTTCAAAAGGGCAAAAGAGCTCCTAGCTATGTTCAAAGATCTAAATAGTCAGCACATAGTTAGAAATCAAAACGAAAAGGCTGACGCTTTAGCCGGTTTAGCTGCAAGTATGTCACTAGACTCACATGAAATGATGGACGTACACGTAGAGGAACGAAGAATACTACCAATATTTGTTGAAGAAGAAGAAGCGATAGTATCTTCTGCAATGACAGCTGATGTATGTGAAATTGAGGTAGGGGATTGGCGAGCACCATTCCTAGAATATCTGCTTCACGGATATCTACCTCTTGATGCTAGCGAAAGATCTAGAATTCGCAAAAGATCAATTCATTACACATGCATCAATGACATACTCTATAGGCGTTCTCATGATGGCATATTATTGCGCTGCCTTGCTGGAAATGAAATTATGGAGGCCTTAAACGAGGTGCATGCTGGAATATGTGGCTCGCACCAATCAGGTCCTAAATTGCACTACCAATTAAGGCGTCTAGGTTACTACTGGCCCACAATGTTTGAAGATGCCACTAGATTTGCAAAGAAATGCCACGAATGCCAAGTGCGTGCTGATTTCATACATCAGCCGCACGAACCACTCCATGCGACCAATATGTCTTGGCCTTTTGAAATGTGGGGAATGGATATAGTTGGTCCAATTCATCCACCGTCCTCCAAAGGTCACAAATTCATTTTAGCAGCAACAGACTATTTCTCCAAGTGGGATGAACTTACACCACTAAAGGAAGACAAAGCGGGGAATGTAGAACATTTTATAAGAACACAACTCATTTATCGCTTTGGCGTTTCTTCTCGGATTATGTCTGATAATGAAACTCCTTTTAAAAACAAACAAGTGGAGAAATTATGCTCAAAATTTAAGATAGACCATCATTATTCCACGGCATATAACCCAGCCGCCAATGGACAAGCAGAAGCTTTCAACAAAACTCTTTGCAAGTTACTAAAGAAAGTTGTATCAAAAAATAAGCGTGACTGGCATGAAAAGCTTCTTGAAGCCTTGTGGGCTTATAGAACCACAACACGCACAGGAATGACACCTTATTCCTTAGTATTTGGAGGAGAAGTTGTTCTACCTTTGGAGGTACAGATCACGTCACTGAGAGTCGCTACACATGAAAATTTGTCGGAGGAAAAATCAGTACAATTACGCCTCGATGAATTGGAAAGACTAGAAGGAAGACGACTTCAAGCTTTGCAAAATCTTGAGGCATACCAAGCTAGGATGTCGCGAGCATTCGACAAACGAGTCAAAAGAAGGTCGTTCAAACAAGGAGATCTAGTACTCGCGGTCATTCGTCCCATGAATATCACGCGGCGGATGAAAGGAAAATTTGAACCAAAATGAGAAGGGCCTTTTGTCATAAAAGAGGTTTATTCTAGCGGCGCGTATAGGATCATATCACCAGATGGGAAATACTCACTGGCACCGGTAAATGGGAAATTCCTTAAGCGTTATTATGCATAAAAAAATACACTCCATACCCTCACGAGTCTAAACTGGGGCACATAAGGAAAAAACTCACTCCATACCCTCACGAGTCTAAACCGGGGCACAAAAAAATTACTCCAACAACCTACGAGTATAAACTGTGATGCAAAGAAAAGAAATCATCAAGTGTACTCCATACCCTCAAGAGTATAAACTGGGGCACACCAGAAAATAAAGTTACTCCAACAACCTACGAGTATAAACTGTGATGCAAAGATAAGGACACATAAAATTTTACTCCGATATCCTACGAGTTAAACTATGGCGTAAAAAATGATGACTCCAAATTCGCATAAGCTTAAACTGTTGTATAAAAGGGCAGTGTATATAAAAATATATGAATAAATTTGTAAAAGATAAAAATGAACAATGAAATAAAGTAATAAGGCTTCAAAAAAATGTAAATAAATAAAGGGGCCCAAGCTAGTTCATGCAATTAGCACGGAGTATCCATTCCACATAGAAAGCAGCGCTATATGAATAACATTGCATAGTCCATCAGTACACCTGAATAAATCCCATGCAAACATACGCGAATGGTGCTATTGGCGTGTGAGAAGACACGAGAAAATGGGTTCGCCGATTGGCCGCCTTATGCAAGTCTGAGTAGGAAATGTAAACAGACGACATGTCTAATTTATTGAGGGCCAAATAAAAAGCCTCAGTTGGACATGGAGCGCCAGTCCTTCAGACTTATAATAATAGACTTGGCTTCGTCCTCCAGCGTCGATGTCATCCCTTTAAGAGCCTCCAATTCCTCGGAAGCTTTCACATTAGCTTCGAGCAAATCTTCATGCAACTTCTTGGCTTCAGCTTGCTTGGCGGAACGGTCTGACTCTAGTTGCTTGACCCTTTCTTCAGTTGTAAGCAACTCAGTAGTAGCTTCTTGCAGTTGAGCAGAGAGGGCCTCCACACGTTCCTTCTTCTCAGCTTTTTCCTCCAGCATGGATGACATCTCTTCCGCTGAAGTTTTCAGAGACGCTTCAATGGATTCAGCCCTGCTCTCTGCTGCAGTAACAAATTCAGACTTTTGCTTTGACTGATCCTCAATGGGTTCTACGGGTTTCTTGCACTGTATCTAATATCGAAACAAATTTTTCCCAAGCCGCACGGACAGGGGCAATTTGGGGAACAATATCACCAGCAGGGAGCATCGACCGAACTGCCTGAAAAATCTCATGGCGTTGAGAATCTGTTAATGTTGGGGCATCTAAGGCTTCAAAAGCATTCTTCAACAACAAGTCGATAGCGTCCAGAATGGGCTTGGTAATAGCGGAAATATCCATGGGTGGCGCTGAAATTTGTGTAATTATTCCCTCGCCACTGACGATATTAGAAGCTCCTTCCGCACCACCTGGCGATAAGAAGGAGCGGCAAGATAAATGATACTGCAATGAAATTAATAAATAAATAAAGATACAGGGTACGATAAAGCTACCGTGCGTAGAGATAGGCGAAATGTTTGAAATATCAGCCTGCGAGGCCACGCCTGAGTATAGATACGTAGGGGAGTTGGAAGATTAAGAGAGGGTTCTGATATATCAAAATCCTCAAATGATAGATCAGAACCTATGACATTATCATCAGTCCCTATATCGTCAAGTTCATGCATAAAATCAACCAACTCGTCAAGATTACATGGGCTTTCTCCAAGAGAAATTTCAATCTTCCTTTTTACAACAGGTCTTTCCTCCCCACCGGAAGAGATTATTGCATTTGGACTAGGTTCCTCTGAGTCCCTATCAACCAAAATGGCAGTACCCTCCTTCCTTGCATTTAAACGTGTGCCTGATACTGTCACGTTTATAAGTGGCCGGGGATTGGAAGAGGAACTTGCAGCAACATCATTTGGATTATTTTTTCCGCTTCTAAAAAATAGCAAAAAAAATAATATCAATCAGTAAATAGTGGTGTTGGCGCATAATAGTAAAAAAATACGTATATATATTACCTGTTGCAACAAAGGTGGCGGGGCATTGTTATCCAAGTGGTAACCTCTTAAGATGTCCCTCCAATGATTCACTGCCGGCATTTCTCTCGCCTCAATAGCTGCAAGATATTCCTCTTGCCGTTCAGCAGACACCCTCTTTACTACGACAAGATCCCCTTCCAAAATCTTGCGAGGAAAAATATGTTTCTTCCCATTATTCACATATTTGGCAAGCCTTTCTTCATAGGAATCTCGCCCGTGCATGTTACCTTGACGAAGCTGGCCTAGAACGCTGGTGAAAGGTTGGATGAAAATGGTCCACCAGTTTGTCCATGCCACTGAGGAATTGCCCACAAAATCTTTGTTGGGAATATAGTGAGGCTGTTTCGGATTCGAGCGCAATAAATGCCACCAGTGTGCATAAGCAACACTAATGTCATCTATTATATATAAACTGCGCAATGGAGTATATGGTACTTGCTGATCCGATTTGAATTGCCGAGCCACCCGGTCAGGATGATATGGCTCAACAATGCAAAAGTCGTCATCATAATCGGACCTTCTCCACGGTAGCATCCCTCGACGGATGAAAATGGTGAATGCTTTTTGCAGCCAACGAGTGCTAGCCAAGTCAGAGAAATTTGAGGGGTACCACACAATATTCTTGTGTTTCTCGAAGAAATCATGCGCCTTTTCAGGGCTAAAATCGTGTGGAATCCTAAACATAGTCCCCACCATAGATAATTTCCCTGGACAAAGCTTAGGAGTTGGGAATTTGCTCACTTTTGCTCGTTTACCAAATACATTCTTCAGATAAACCCCCATCCAGCCGATAATGAAATGGACGGGCCATCCCCTAATCCGGTAGCATGGTCCTACAGGATGGGTGCCAATGCGACGAAGCGAAAAATAGATAGAACAAAATGCTGGTGGAGCTAATGAAATTCAACGCCCTAGAGCGATCCAGGACGCCATCACAAGGACGCCAGCGCGAATGTAGGCTTCCCGGCCAATGACAACAAAGTAGCACAATCAAACAGCAATGTACGCCGCGACATACAAGCGGACCTCACGAAGAGACGCGAAAGGAACGGAAAGGTCTCGCCGGTTGTGAAAATAGTCACACCAGACCTGGAAAGTCACGTGACTGCCATTGTTCTTGGCAAGCTGATCATGTGCGGATAATAGGTCCGGTAAGAAGTCAGGGAATTGGCAAAGGGAGGGGTCTAGTGCATGTTCTGGTGGGATAAATTCTTCATATAAGTCTCCATCCAGAGGAAGACCAGCCATTTGATACATATCAAGGAGTGTAATAGTACGTTCACCACATGAGAATAGGAACATGTTGGTTTTTGGATTCCATTTTTCTAACAGAGATCTTAGCAAGGCGGGTGAAATAGAATAATCACCCAAAGAGCAGTAAATGGCTCCACATAGGTAATCTGAACCTTCACCAAGTCCTTTTAAGGAAAAAGAATGATTTCGTAAGATGTTTGCCCCCCATTCATTATAACCTGAAGGACGGGGCATATACTCAATATCATGACGTTCCCAAGTCAGACCTTTGGATACCATCCTAGTACCCAGACAGAAAGCTGTATCAGTTTGCGGTGAAGCCGCCAATGGGTAATATGAGTAAGCTAGTTTGGACTGTCTCGCTCGCCAACTGCGAGGGCCGTAGTCGAGTTCACCCTTTGGTATACTTATAGCTTTAACTATGGGACAGTCTTGGTCATCGAAGCTAGGTTCATATAGTTTCTGTTGCTTGGCTAGCTCAACAAGGGATAGTCGATGTGAGGAAACCGTGGGCGAATTCTGCGCCATCTCTATACAGGAAAAATATACGTGTGTTGGTACAGTTACAAGTCATGTTCAAAACAGCAAAAACAAGTGACCATGGTAAATGAATGGAAATTTTACCACGGAGGAAATAGTCCGAGCGAAGCCAGCCCCTGATGAAGAGGAAATGATTTGCACTCTACAAAAAGTGATGATGACTATTAGTGCTAAAAAATTATGCAAAGGTCAAATACCAGCAAAATGAATTATCCTAAAAAAGAGATACGTGTCAACTTTGAAAGGGTTGATGGATGCAAAACTTTGAAAAAAGTTGATATATGCAAAACCTTGAAATGTTGGTAATTCTTGCATCAAATAAAGAGAAGTCTCATTGATCTCGCAGTTTGTACGTCGGACCAAGTTCATATAAACTTGTCGGCACGCCAACTGTGAGAAGGATATATATATATGTGTGTAGCCTTAAAATGAGCATCTTATATATAAATTAAGCTCTACAGTTTGTACGTCGGACCAAGTTCATATAAACTTGCCGGCACGCCAACTGTGAGGAAGATATAATTTTGCATCTTTAAACGGCCATCTAATAAATAAAACATTGATCTCACAGTTTGTACGTCGGGCTAAGTTCATGAAAACTTGCCGGCACGCCAACTGTGAAAAAGATATACGTGTGATCAAACAAGCATCTTATATAAACTTGGAAAGAGTTGATAATTCCCGCATGAATAAAAGGGAGTTCCGTTGATTGTATGACAGATCTCACAGTTTGTACGTCGGGCCAAGTTCATATCGACTTGCCGGCACGCCAACTGTGAGAAGGGTATACGTTTGATCTTTAAAACGAACATTTTAAATATATAAAATAAAATTGATCTATGCAATTGTACGTCGGACCAAGTTCGTATGTAACTTGCCGGCACGTCATTGCGAGACCAAATTTCCGCATACATACGGGACAAGATGCACAATCATTCGTGGCCTAAAGGCACGCTACGTGCATGGATTCATCTATAAATTATTCATCCAATCTGTGATGCTGGTATATGTATAAGAAGAAAATAGGACAGTATGTATAGTACCTAAAGAGAGAGCAGGTATACGTCCGAAACTAAAATATGGTTGTTTTGCCAATTGTACCTAAACCTTCCTACAATGTTGAGGGAACAAAAAATCAAGAGGCAATCTAAGGACGTAAATCATGTACGTAGATGTCTATTTGAATGAATTAAGTACAAACTTACCATTATAAGATTTGGGCTTCAGCGACCGATGCTAATCTTATTCATACATAGAAAGGAAAGGGAATCAGAGATGAGAATCATCTGAGAGAATGATGAGAAAAAGACAATCAATGATTGCACATCAATGCGTACCTAGTAGTCCAAAGAATAGCAGGCCACTCATAAAAAGGATCTGGACTTTTGGCAGGAGTTATGCGTGAGGTAAATACACTCCCCTTGCAAGCCGATAGGTACAAGATATATATAAGGAGTGGTATGCGCTCCGGCCGGACGCAACTACATGGCGGAAGGCCAGCGTCTTGTAACAAATTTTCAAGATTGAGTCATTATCCAATGAAGGGACTAACAAACTTTCAAAAGGCAAGGCTAGATAAATATTTAACTGGATATTTTAAACAGAATAAGTGTGTCACCTACACTAAAAAAAATTGAATCAAAGAAATATATGTGAAACGGAATATGGCTACATATATATTTTCGAGTTCTGAAAGTGAATCAAAGAAATATTCGCTTCCAGAACTCGAGGGGCATCTGTTGACACGGGATTTCGCCGAAATAAAATACAGAGTGATATCTATTATCAAAATATGATAAAGTCTCACCTGCAAAAAAAAAGGAAATGGTAAAGTCAGAATATATTTGATATCTGGAAATTTTGCAAAGTGAATGAAAATCTTCATGAAATATTTGTCCCATTTAAAATCACACATAAGCTTCATCCATGCACGCCGTCACCAAATGCGGTTGTTAAATACCTACATAAAATTATAATGTTTCCGAAATATCGACCGTAAGGCAAATGCGAGGCCTATTCCATCGATCATGTGAAATATCAACGCGATGGATAAAATAAAACGTGTGTTGATATATATGTTTAAGGAAATAATAAGAAAACGTCATGCCATCATATAATTGTCCATAAAAGAATATTTGCATATCTCTGTTTTTTATGGCACGACAAAGAAAATGGAATGAATTTTCCAAAAAAAAGAAAACAATTTCAATTAGTTATGATCAGCTCATTTATACAAATGTCTACGTAGATACATGCATAGTGGGTGAGACTAATTTACAAGGTTGCATGGATCAACTAATCATCACAAGCAAACTGATGGGCTAGCGTCCAAGCCCACACGTTGATAAAAAACTACATGAGCTAATTAGGCCAGTGGCCGGTTCAAAGCTTGGTCAAAGAGCAATTAATCAAAGAAAGGAAATAAAAAGAAGAAGCATGCAAGGACTCCCACGTTCCCATAGTTGAGTCAACTAGGATTAAAGAAATAAACAAAAGGAAAGAAAACGCAGCCCACTCGCACGATCCCATGACCTCCAGAACGTGGGTGCGTGCCCAAGTGAATCCATGTGCTGCTCCCTCCTATAAATACCATCATACGGGCTTCTCTTGAGGGTCCAATTCTTGATTCTCTGGCCGCACGCTGCTGCGCTCTTTTCACCACTGCTGCTATTGTGTTGCCGCTGCTGCTCTCATCCACATATACGCTGTTGCTTTTGTTGCAAGGCCGCCATTCAGGAGGAACCTGAGGAAGGTAGACAAGGTGGGAATTATGATCCTCCTCTAATCTTCTTGCTCCTCCGCATGTCTCTCATCATATTCATCTTTCTTCTTGGTTGATCATTGTGATACAAACCAAGAAGTATACCTCATGTGTCCTCATTTTGACATTTTGCCTTGGCTGATCATCGTGATACGAGCCAAAAAGTAGTTACGTTTAGGAGAGGAAATTTTCCCTTGGTTGATCATTGTGATACAAACCAAGGAGCATTCGCCATATAGCCTCATCTTGACATTTTGCCTTGGCTCATCATCGTGATACGAGCCAAAGAGCAATTATGTTCAAGAGAGGAAAATTACCCTTGGTTGATCATTGCGATACGAACCAAGGAGCATATTTCACATATTTTTACCTTGACATTTCGCCTTGGCTGATCATCATGATACAAGTCAAGGTGTGAATATGTTTAAAAGCAACAAAATACTCCTTGGCTGATCATCGTGATACGAGTCAAAGAGCACTTATATTTAAGAGAAGAAAATTTGTCCTTGGTTGATCATTGTGATACAAACCAAGGAGCATTCTCCATATAGCCCCATCTTGACATTTCGCCTTAGCTGATTATCATGATACAAGTCAAAGCGCGAATATGTTTAAGAGCAGAAAAGAAAATACTCCTTGGCGGATCATCATGATACAAATCAAGGAGCATACAACATATAATTCCATCTTGTCATCTTTGCCTTTGGCTGATCATCATGATGCGAGCCAAAGTGCGATTATATCAAAGAGGATAAATTTCACTCCTTGGTTGATCATGGCGGCCCACACTAAGAAGGACATATTCTCCCTTCCATCATAAATGAGAGCGACGCAAAGGTAAAGCTCGGGGAAAACAAATATGGAACATACCCAAACACCATATAACCAGCTACATAAAATCATAGAATAAATATGCGCTTACAAAAATGCACTCTTCATTTGTTGGAGTTGCACAAAACAAGACAATGTAAATTGTGCGTGTACCTTCAATCTAGAGCATTAAAATGTATAAATTGGATGCTCGCCAAATTATGTTTAAAGCCTCTTGTTGTTACACTGCGGACATACATGCTATGCCACGTCAGTAGTAATACAAACATGGAGGTATAAACATCACATACATCTGTCATATAGATTATGAAATGAGCATACTCTAATGCATATAGAACATGCTAAGTGAAATCTAATGTGTAAACATGAGATAATAAAAATGTTAGTTGTCTCATTTTGCACTAAAATAAAATATGCCCATAAAAGAAAATGAATGCGTGTAGGTTAAGTAAAAAAAATATAATCCTACATATCTAAAAATATGAAATCTAGAGCGTATAGGCTAACATGGATTAAATCATATACCATCATCGCATGCATGGTTATATATGCGTCAATAAAAGATGTAGCATGCATGTATTAAGTGGATACTCTGCTAGTCGACTCATCACTCCTTAAAATGAAATGACCTGAAAGTTGATTAAGATAGCCGCATGGTCATACTAGCATATGTTGGTTAAGTCAACTACACAAATTAGATATCTGCAAAAGCACACATTGCACTCGTACTCTATGTACTACTCATAATAGTACAAGGGTAAAAATATAAATGAACAAAACACATGATAACTTGAAGAAGATCAAGGATGCCCCCCCGAGCACACCGGCGTCAACGACAACGAGGAGGAGCGGTTTTTTATTTATCATTTTCTAGTGGTCATGTGTTGCAATTCTATGTAATAGGATAGTTGGAATTCTTAATCAGGGGTTTTCTTTTTGGAGATGTAATTAACAGAGTTTTTATGTAAATGTAAGAGTTCTGGAAATAAAGTACCTGCAATGTTTGATTCTACCCTTATTTTATGCATTTAAATTTTACTTTGTATCAATGATGTGGACGCGTGTTTCACGCCCGCCATTTTCCCGTCATCAGGCCATGGCAGGGTAGATGGTTGTCAAAGGTGGATCGGACAATTCTCATTAACTCGTCCCACTCCAGCCTCCTCTTGTTGCTCATGAGCTTCTACAACCTTCACGAGACTCTGCACCATGAGATCGCCAAAGTCCAGTCTCGTTTCTATTGGGCAGGCGACAACAATAAGCAGAAATACCAAATGGTCAGTTGGCCTGACATTTACATGCCCAGGGAACAAGGAGGCCTCGGTATCATGTGCTCTAAGCGCATGAATATCGCCCTCCTATCCTGATGGCTCTGGCGCATCTCGCAAGGTCACAGTGGCCTCTGGCTCGACATCATCCAGAACAAGTACCTAAAGGAAATATGCCCTAGAGGCAATAATAAAGTTATTATTTATTTCCTCATATCATGATAAATGTTTATTATTCATGCTAAAATTGTATTAACCAGAAACATAATACATGTGTGAATACATAGACAAACATAGTGTCACTAGTATGCCTCTACTTGACTACCTCGTTGATCAAAGATGGTTGAGTTTCCTAGCCATAGACATGAGTTGTCATTTGATTAACGGGATCACATTATTAGGAGAATGATGTGATTGACTTGACCCATTCCGTTAGCTTAGCACTTGATCGTTTAGTATGTTGCTATTGCTTTTTTCATGACTTATACATGTTCCTATGACTATGAGATTATGCAACTCCCGTTTATCGGAGGAACACTTTGTGTGCTACCAAACGTCACAACATAAATGGGTGATTATAAAGGGGCTCTACAGGTGTCTCCGAAGGTACATGTTGAGTTGACGTATTTCGAGATTAGGATTTGTCACTCCGATTGTCGGAGAGGTATCTCTGGGCTCTCTCGGCAATGCACATCACTATAAGCCTTTCAAGCAATGTAGCTAATGAGTTAGTTGAGGGATGATGCATTACGTAACGAGTAAAGAGACTTGCCGGTAACGAGATTGAACTAGGTATTGAGATACCGACGATCGAATCTCGGGCAAGTAACATATCGATGACAAAGGGAACAATGTATGTTGTTATGCGGTTTGACCGATAAAGATCTTCGTAGAATATGTAGGAGCCAATATGAGCATCCAGGTTCCGCTATTGGTTATTGACCGGAGACGTGTCTCGGTCATGTCTACATAGTTCTCGAACCCGTAGGGTCCGCACGCTTAAAGTTCGGTGACGATCAGTATTATAAGTTTTTGTGTTTTGATGTACCGAAGGTAGTTTGGAGTCCCGGATATGATCACATACATGACGAGGAGTCTCGAAATGGTCGAGACGTAAAGATCGATATATTGGATGACTATGTTCGGACACCGGAAGTGTTTCGAAAGGTTTCGGACATATACCGGAGTACCGGGGGGGTTCAACCCCCCGGGGGATTTAGTGGGCCCCATGGGCCCTAGTGGAGAAGAGGAGGGGCGGCCAGGGCAAGCCGCGCGCCCCCTCCGCCTCTAGTCCGAATTGGACAAGGAGGGGGGGCGGCGCCCCCCCTTTCCTTCCTCTCCTCTCTCCCTTCCTTTCCCCCTCCTACTCCAACTAGGAAAAGAGGGAGTCCTACTCCCGGTGGGAGTAGGACTCCTCCCTGGCGTGCCTCGTCCTGGTCGGCCGCCCCTCCCCCTTGATCCTTTATATACGGGGGCAGGGGGGCACCTCTAGACACAACAATTGATCATTGATCTCTTAGCCGTGTGCGTTGCCCCCCTCCACCATATTCCACCTCGGTAATATCGTAGCGGTGCTTAGGCGAAGGCCTGCATCGGTAGCATCATCAACACCGTCATCACGCCGTCGTGCTGACGAAACTCTCCCGCAAAGCTCTGCTGGATCGGAGTTCGTGGGATGTCATCGAGCTGAACGTGTGCTGAACTCGGAGGTGCCGTACGTTCCGTACTTGATCGGTCGGATCGTGAAGACGTACGACTACATCAACCGCGTTCACTACTAGGAAATAGCTTATAGGTAGACGCTTACTAATAGCGCGTTATTTTGACCCACGCTACTGCTAATTACTAGTAGCGCGCTGTATTAACCCCTCGCTACTAGTAAATATTAGAGGTAGTGCATGAAGAAAAAACGCGCTACTAGTAAATAGCTCCCACGAATAGGCCATAGGAGTAGCGCAGGTTTTACTGCCTGCGCTACAGCTAAGTGAATAGATGTAGCGCGGGTGAGACACCCCTTGCTACTACTAAGGCGTGTCCACTGCTGCACCATCCACCTTGATCCACTCCCACCCATCACTCTCTCTCGCGAACCCCTAAGAAAATCTCTCTCTAGCGAACCTCACCCCGACCCCTCGATCGAGCTCCCCTCCACTACTAGGGAAAACCTTATACACAGAATCTTAGCAGCAGCGCGTCACAAAAAAAAGCGCTACTGCTAATTAGCAGTAGCGCGGGTTTTTAACCCTCGCTACTACTAAGCGGTCTCTATCGTGCCCCCCGACACATGCCATAGTAGTAGCGAGGGGTATAAACCCGCGCTACTACTAAGTTGATAGTAGTAGCGCGGTTTTATACCCCTCGCTACTACTAAGTACGAGGTAGGTGAAGTCGCCATATCCTCGGTCGAATCCCCATCTCCTCCCCCAAATCCCTCCTCTCGTCCACCACTCTCTTCTCTCACTTTTCATACGCTCTCACATGGACCTCTTGCCCATGCACCCATCCTCCTCCATGGCGCCCAAAGAGGCCGCCGCCTCGCGCCACCGGCATCTAGGAGCTCGCCGGTCTTCCACCGACGTCTAGGAGGCCACCGCCCCGCGCCACCACACCGGAGCACCTCGCCACCGATGACTAGCTCCGCTGCTCCCTATATCACCTTCCTCTCTCCCTCGGTTTTCCTTTTCTCTCTCTCCCTCTGGTTTGACTCACCCTCCCATATCCATGCCCGTGCAGGTCATCACCATGGATGACCCGGAGCTATCTGGCATGGTCGGGAAGAGGAGCCCCACGCCGCGGCTTGGCTCTGCCATAGAAACGGGCCATCTCCAACAGCCACTGCTGGATCTGGTCTTCCGCTATCCGTTCATGCCTTCGGCGACGCCAATCATCGCTAGATTTTACCACTGCTGCCATTGACAGCACGCACGGGATCGAGATTTTTTTTTGTTTTTGAAAGTAATAGCAGTAGCGCGGGGTATAAGACCCGCTACAGCTAATTAGCAGTAGCGATGTTTGCAACGCACGCTATAGCTAACCATGTACTCCCTCCGTTCCTAAATATAAGGTGTATTAGTTTTTGAAAAAGTCAACTGTTATCTATGTTTGACCAATTTTACAGCAAAATATATAAAGATTTATAATACTAAATATATAAAATGTAAAAATATAGTTCATGATGAATCTAGTGATAATGATTTGGTATTTCAGATATTGATATTTTTGTCTATAAACTTGAGGACCTCCGTTCCTCAATATAAAGTGTATTATTTTTTCAAAAAGTCAAACTTCTCTAAGTTTGACCAAGTTTATAGACAAAAATATCAATGTCTGAAATACCAAATCATTATCACTAGATTCATCATGAACTATATTTTTACAGGGCGATGCTATTTAGCGCGCGAGCGTTCCAGCGCTCGATTTCCGACCGAAACGCAGGTAAGTCAAAGTTTCCTTTTTTTACGGGATCTCAACCTTCCTTTTAAGTAAAAACCTGTGACAGAAAAATTAAGGGACGCACCTGGCCCCACCCCCGTTGAAATTAGGGGGGGCAGAGAGATTTATGGAAAGCAACCCTGGGCCCCACCTGTTTAATTTATTGCGATAGAGATTTAAGGAAGTAAAGACTGGGTCCACTAATTAATAGAATTAACTGGAGGAGAGGTTATGGATCGAGCGTTTCAACGCTCGCCCGCAAAGGAGCGTTCTCCGAGAATCTATTATACGACCTCCTCATGCCAGTGGTGGATCTTGAATTTGAAATCAGGGTGGTCCTTATTTCCTTTCTAACAAACATACACTACTAGGGAAAGAGTCGTGCTATGCACACGATAGGGGGAAAAATTCTATGAGACCATGTCTCACGGATTAGCAGGTGAGATACATCCTGATGGATGACACGTGACATTCACAAATCACAAAGCATCCACCCCATCCCCCACCTGAAATCAGGGGGGAAGAGATTAGATGCTTTGTGATTTGTGAATGCCACATGTCATCCATCAGGGCGGGTCTCACCTGATTTATATGAGACCTGGTCTCATATAATTTTTTCCCCACGATAGGAATCAGACGATTAACAGACGATGACTAATTTAGGCCGGACATGCGTATGATTGAAAGAGCCCAGCCACTGGATTTACATGTCGTGCAGACGTCGGGCACAAGTATCGTGCACAACGTAGTTTCGCTAGGGAAAAGCTTAGCAGTAGCGCGTGTTGAAGGCGTAGTAATGGCGAGGAGGGGTGCGCTACTGATACAGCGCTACAACTAATGTTCAGCAGTAGCGCAGGTTGGGGCGCGCTACTACTATACTGCATAGCAGTATCGTGTTTTCCATCCAGGCGCTACTACTACTCCTTCCTAGTAGTAGCGCACTCTAGGCCCCACCCAGCGCTACTACTACACCCCCTAGCAGTAGCGCATTCTAGGCTACCGGCGCTACCGGTAAAGTTTGCCATTTTATTCTACTACATATTGTCGTTGTATTTGTATTGGTTCATAGTAGTCTCATCATATGATTTTATGACTATGATAAGTTATTATTTCAATGGATGAAAAATACATGGATTAGATTCAAGTGGAGTAAACATGGTGTATACCCAAAGTACTACTAATCCAAACTTGATCACTTTAGTTCGGATTAGTATGATCAAATTTGGATTAGTAGTACTTTCGATCTGCACCATGTGTTGCCTTCACTTGAATCTAATCCATGTTTATTTCACCCATTGATATATATATATATATATATAATAACTGATCATGCTTATAATGATATAACAACTAAGCATCATCATCATTAACAATAACTCATTATCGTTATCATAATAACAAGTCATACTCATCATCATCATAGTCATCTAACAACTTCTACTCGTTATCATTATAAAAAGTCATACTCATCATCATCATCATCATCATCATCATAGTCATCTAATAACTCATCATCGTTATCATAATAACAAGTCATACTCATCATCATCATAGTCATCTAACCAACACTACTTAATTATTCTTAGCACATGATCATGAGTATTAGCTAGGACCTACTACCGTCTCTAAAGTAAAATAGCATAAAACAACATAGGCCCTGACGCTCCATTATGGAGAATGGAGATTATCCTGTCTCCGATTCTTGCGCTTCGCACAATGTTGCTGCTCACGGATTTTGACAAGGTTCTGGCAGGCCAAGCCCATAACCCTGAGCACTTTTACATCGTCGGTGGATTCCACCATGGCGAACTTGTAGTCGTTGCTGTTGACAAACCTAGTGAAACGGTCGCAAGGCTCTGTGGCCATGCAGTAGTGGTAGATGAGGACATGATGGCGCACGCACAACTGGGCGATGGCAACCTTCTGATCTATATTGGGACGACCGGCGGTGTACTAGAGGTCGATGTCGATCACCTTGTACTTGTCTCAAGCAAGCAACTGCTCAACGATGTTGATGTAGTCGTCCACCATGGCCGGGTCGATGGTGTACACCACCGAGAGATCCTTCTCCCTCGTGTGGGTCTCCACTTTATGCTCGCCGAACTCCATTGAAGCGCCGCTAGACATCCCCTCTCTATGTGTCGTCGTGGGTGTGCTTGTTGTGTTGTGGGGCATGATCGAAAGGTTGAAGAGACTAAGTGTGACGCCCCCGATTCCCGTACACTAATCATGCACACAAACGTGTACGATCAAGATCAGGGACTCACGGGAAGATATCACAACACAACTCTAAAAACATAAATAAGTCATACAAGCATCATATTACAAGCCAGGGGCCTCGAGGGCTTGAATACAAGTGCTCGATTAGAGACGAGTCAGCGGAAGCAATAATATCTGAGTACAGACATAAGTTAAACAAGTTGTCATAAGATGGCTAGCACAAACTGGGATACAGATCAAAAGAGGCGCATGCCTCCTGCCTGGGATCCTCCTAACTACTCCTGGTCGTGTCAGCAGCCTGCACGTAGTAGTAGGCACCTCTAGGTAGTAAGAGTCGTCGTCGACGGTGGCGTCTGGCTCCTGGGCTCCAGCATCTGGTTGCGACAATTAGGTAGAAGGGAAAGGGGGAAAAGAGGGAGAAAAGCAACTGTGAGTACTCATCCAAAGTACTCGCAAGCAAGGATCTACACTACATATGCATGGGTATATGTGTAAAGAGGCAATATCGATGGACTGAACTACAGAATGCCAGAATAATAGGGGGATAGCTAGTCCTATCGAAGACTATGCTTCCGGCAGCCTCCGTCTTGCAGCATGTAGAAGAGAGTAGATTGAAGTCCTCCAAGTAGCATCGCATAGCATAATCCTACCCGGCGATCCTCCCCTCGTCGCCCTATGGAAAAGCGATCACCGGGTTGTCTGTGGAACTTGTCTGGGTGTGTTTTATTAAGTACCGGTTCTAGTTGTCATAAGGTCAAGGTACAACTCCGAGTCGTCCTTTATCGAGGGACACGGCTATTCGAATAGATAAACTTCCCTGCAGGGATGCACCACATAACCCAACACGCTCGATCCCATTTGGCCGGACACACTTTCTTGGGTCATGCCCGGCCTCGAAAGATCAACACGTCGCAGCCCCACCTAGGCACAACAGAGATGTCAGCACGCCGGTCTAAATCCTATGGCGCAGGGGTCTGGGCCCATCGCCCTTTGCACATCTGCACGTTGTGTGGACGGCCGGAAGCAGAACTAGCCCCCTTAATACAAGAGCAGGCTTACGTTCCAATCCGGCACGCGCCGCTCAGTCGCTGACGTCTAGAAGGCTTCGGCTGATACCACGACGTTGAGTGCCCATATCTTTCCCATGTAGTTGGTTAGTGCGTATAGGCCAGTGGCCAGACTCAGATCAAATACCAAGATCTCGTTAAGCGTGTTATTATGAAGCAACCGCAAACGCCGACCAGGGCCAGGCCCACCTCTCGCCTAGGTGGTCTCAACCTGCCCTGTCGCTCCGCCTCAAAGTAACAGACGGGGGCCGTCGAGAACCCAGGCCCGCCTCTACCGGGATGGATCCACCTGTCCTTCCAGCCCCCACATCTGAATCACTTGCGGGAGCTCAACGAACCAACCCGACTTTAGTCACCATCTGTATAGTATGTATATATGTATAGTATATACCCGTGATCACCTCCCGAGTGATCACGGCCCAATAGTATAGCAAGGCAGACTGACAAGAATGTAGGGCCAATGATGATAAACTAGCATCCTATACTAAGCATTTAGGATTGCGGGTAAGGTATCAATGATTGTAGCAACAATGACAGGCTATGCAACAGAATAGGAGTAACCGAACAGTAACATGCTACACTACTCTAATGCAAGCAGTATAGAGAAGAATAGGCGATATCTAGTGATCAAGGGGGGGGGGCTTGCCTGGTTGCTCTGGCAAGGAGGGGTCGTCAACTCCGTAGTCGAACTGGGCAACATCAGTGTCGGTCTCGGTGTCTAGCGAGAGATGAGGGGGAAGAAACAATGAATACAATGCAAACAGAGGCATAACGATGCATGACAAAGCAAACAGCGGTGTTAGGTGTGCCCTAACGCGGTACTAGGTGATACCGGCGAAAGGGGGAAACATCCGGGAAAGTATCCCCGGTGTTTCGTGTTTTCGGACAGAGGAACCGGAGGGGGAAAGTTGCGAGTTCGATAGGTTAGGGATGTGTGGCGGACGAACGGGCTGCGTATCCGGATTCGTCTCGTCGTTCTAAGCAACTTCCATGTACAAAGTTTTTCCATCCGGTTTATTTTATATGGTTTTTAAAAGATTTAAATCATTTTTAGAATTTATTTAATTAATTTAATTCAACATTATCCAGAATAGTGTTTGTTGACATCATCATGACGTCAACAGTTGACCTGGTCAACCTGACATGTGGGTCTCGCATGTCATTGCCTAACTAACCAACTAACTATTTAGTTAGATTAATTAGCAGGTTAATTTGGTTTAATAATTAGTTAACAGAATTAATTAAGTTAATTAATTCTTTAATTAATTAATTAATATTTAATTAATTAATTAATATTTAATTAATTTAATTATTATTACTATTATTATTATTATTCCCTTTTTTATAAACCGTTCTGGGCCGTGGGGCCATTTGGTCTGTGGCCCAGGGGGCCTATCGGGCGCTGGGCACTAACGGGGCGGGGCGGGCGTTGCGGCGCCCGACTGGGCGTTCGCCCAGATCGTCGGGGCGAGGAGGGCCAGGGCACCGGCGAATAGGCACGGGGCGACGGCCGGCGGGGTGCCGGGGTTGGGGGCGCACTCGGCGGCGCGACGCACCGGCCGACCACGACC
>NC_041381.1:153473771-153474422 GCF_002162155.2 Triticum dicoccoides
TGGGCGGGCAGGCGCAGGGAGTCGGTGAGGGAGAGCGGGGCGGGACCAGCAGGGCACAACGGCGCGGGGGTGGGGCCGCGCGAGGCCAGGAGGGCGAGGCTGCGGTGGGCGCAGCCGACGCGGCCAGACGCCGGAGAGCGGGGCGGGCGAAGGATGGCAAGCACGGCAGTGGGGAGCCGGGCGGTGCGAGTAGGTGGAGCAGGGCCGTGGCGACGGAGGCAGTGCAGCGGGCTCAGCAAGGCTACGGGGAGCACGGCGGGGCAGCAGGCGGAGCAAGGCGGTGCGCGCGCGTGCGTCATGGGGCCGCGCGAGGCCGCGGGAACTGGTGCAGGACGGCAGGCTGTGGCGGGACGGCGGCGTGGTGAGTGCGGTGACTACGCACGACGGGGACGGGGAGGGAAGAGGGAAGGTGCTCACGGGGGCCGTAGGGATAGGCCAGTGTGAAGGAAATATGCCCTAGAGGCAATAATAAAGTTATTATTTATTTCCTTATTTCATGATAAATGTTTATTATTCATGCTAGAATTGTATTAACCGGAAACATGATGGTGGGGAAGCAGACCGGTGGGGAAGTCCGGCGAGGCGGCGTGTGCTCCTGGCGGTGGCGGGCGATGGCGTCGGTGGCCTCCTCCTCTCGATCCCGATCCAATC
>NC_041381.1:153474432-153475622 GCF_002162155.2 Triticum dicoccoides
AGGGGGGGGACTGGGTGGCCGGCTGGGCCTGATGGGTTGGCCCAGTTGGGCCACGGCCCAGGGGGTTTTCTCTTTTTTTGTTTTCTATTTTGTAATTTCTTTTGTTTTATTTCTTTTCCTTTTCTGTTTTATTTAATTCAGGGCATTTAAGTATTTACTAAACATGTGCTTTCTTCACTATAACTACCTATGTAATATTTGGCACAGTCCAAACATTTTTGTTTTAATGTTTTAAAACTTTGTTGTTTGCCATATTTTGAATTTGAATTTTAACCGGTTTGGAACTAACGTGAGATTATCAACACTAACTGAGGTGACATGGCATCATTTCCAGAGGGTTACTGTAGCTTAAATATCCGGGCGTCACAATTCTCCTCCACTACAAGAAATCTCGTCCCGAGATTTAAGAGGGGAGTAAGGGGGAAGGTTTGGTAACGAATCTAGCGGGTCTTCTCATCCTGGCTTACTCTTCTCGAAGAGGCCGGTCCAATACATTGATGTCTTCATTTCTCTGCTTCAGGTTATCATGATGAAGTCGGCGCCCTTTCTCCAGGAACTCCATCGTACTTACGAAAGAATAAAGGATGGGCATTCTGGGAGAACGGACGTCGGTAAGGTTGACTATCGGGTCGACAACATCGAGGAAGGTGGCGGAAAGTAACTCTCAAATCGAATCTTAAGAAAATATCGAGAGCAAAGTAAGGAGGTAACCTGGGAAGTTTCGAGCGGGCAGGCAATCGTTCGATGCCTGTTATAGGGCGTTAAAGGGTCAAAACAACGGGAATAAGTATTGTGTCTGATACCAGACCTGAAGGTGGCCCGTGAATTACATACGAGGCCACACGCGAGGAACAACCTTGGGAACAGGGGGTGTACATGAGAGTCAGGTTTCGATCCTATGGAACTGTGGGTTATGGGCCCACCATGTGGGTTAAAATTAGAAAGGTCCAGGCGCACCTCCTCCCAGTGTGGCAGCCCTGGTCCAGGCGCGGCCCCACAGACAGCACTGCAGCGCCTAAGGCTTAGGCGCCACACCTATAATGTGCAGCGCCTAGCTCTTGGGCGCTACACAGTCTGTGTTCCACTTGGGCTGGCCCCACCCTCTCTCCCCTCCCACCCCCACCCCACACACCCCCACCCCACCCAAACCCTTAGACTTGCGCCCCTCCTCTATTCCCCTCTCCCCCCCC
>NC_041381.1:153476054-153479478 GCF_002162155.2 Triticum dicoccoides
GAGTATTTGACCGTGGATTTCGAAGCCCACCCCTCCCTTAAGGTAATCTCCTCCGATCCCCTCGTTTTCATCCATAGGAATTGTCACATTTGCTCAAATCTTGCTACTTTGGGGAAACCCTAGTTTGGGCTTGGATTTGCAAATTTGTGTTGAATGATGTTATGTTTCTTTGCTAATTTGGGTTGGTTAGACTTCCATAGTATGCTAGGGTTAGGGTTATGTGTGTTTGATGTTGGTGTTAGGGTTATGCTATGGTTAGGGTTGTGGTAATTGTTATGTGGGGGTTAGGGTTATTAATTCATATATATGTTAGAGCATATGTGTGCAAATATTTTTGTTAAGTACTTACTTGATATATGTGTGTTTTTGATTATTGTAGGGATGGGGAGAAATGTGTTTATGTTCATCATGTGGATAAAGAGGCCTTTTTGAAAGGAATGTTGAGACGGACCCGGATGAGCTTGACATGGTGTTTGAGAGTAGTCCTAGCTATGCGGAGCTTTTGGAACAAGTGAGGAAAGATTTGAATTGGATGGACCCAAGTGACGTTGTTGAGTTTGAGGGAAGGCATAATGTTGGTTTTGGAATGCACATCCGTTGGAAGACAATGCGTGTGAACTCCGAGCAACGTTGGGTTGCATACAAGGAGACGGTTGCCGAATCTCTAGACAAGGCTCTTGAGTTATTTGCCTCCAAGAAGGTTGAGTCTACTTTGAATTTAGACTTGAACCGGAACCCCTCCCCGTTGGTTGCTAGCACTCCCCCACCCATGAACCAAGATCAAATGAGTGAACCTCATTTCACGCAACAAGATTGGCCAACATTGAGCCCGACTCCAAACAACCAAAATGAAGCTTTTGAAGAGGAGAATGATGAGTACAAGGAGGATGACAACGAAGTTGATCTCCATGACAACAATGTGGGTGATCTCGACCAATATCATGTGCAAGAGACAATGGACCAATCCATCCCTTTTTCCAGTGCATATGCATCGGACTCGGATGACGATGGTCCCGATGAAGAAGTTGATGAGGAGGGGTTCATGCCGAAGGAGGCCCAAGCATTCAAGAAGGTATTCGGGCGGGATCACAAGACACCATTGTTCAAGGATCTTAGTCTCGCGGATGAAGCCGTTATGGATGGTGGCAAATGCATATCTCTTGGAGCTAGGCCAAGTTCTCACCGTGATTTGGAAGACGGCAAGAACGGGATATATCTCGGTTGTGAGTTTCAATCCTTCTTGGAATTGAAGATGTGGCTCGACAACTACTTGGTTACACATTATCGTCCACATAAAGTGGCCAACTCGGACGTGAATGTGCATTACACGGTCAAATGTGAAGTGCCAACATGTCCATGGATTGTGCGTGCAAGGCCATGGAAAGGAGGTCCCACTTGGCGCATAGTGAGTTGTCTACCAACTCACATGTGCTGGCACAAGAATGCGGATGGCAAGCTTGTGTACCAACAACACAGACAACTCACGTCCGAGTTCATTGCTTACAGGTTATCCAACCAAATATCCACACTTCCAATAATGAGCATCAAGAGTGTCATTGACCTTGTGAAAGCCATCTTTCATTACAAGGTGAAGTACGGCAAGGCATGGAAGGCGAAGCAAGCCGCATTCAAGATGTTGTATGGCAATTGGGAGGAAGCATACAACCGACTCCCTAGGTTGTTGTTAGCTATGGCCGCCACAAACCCAGGCATGTTTCACGTGGTTGAGCCTCATGGGCACCAAACATTGATTCATAACGGGAGGACCGTCCGAGTATTTGGCCGTGCATTTTGGGCCTTTGAGCAATGCATGAGGACTTTTGAGCATTGTCGGCCCGTCATCACCATTGATGGCACGTTCTTGACCGGACAATACAAGGGCACTTTATTGGTTGCAATAGCAAGTGATGCCAATAACCGGGTGTTGCCTTTGGCTTTCGCTTTGGTTGAGGTGGAGAACAATGATAACTAGGAGTGGTTCTTGCGTCAACTGAGAACAAGGGTATTACCGGCTGAAAGGGAAATTTGTGTCATATCGGATCGCCATCCTGGAATTCTAAATGCGGTGGTGGTTGACATTCTCAGACATACAAAGTTGCATCATCGATGGTGCATGAGGAACTTTTGTGCAAACTTCTATAGGGCATGTGGTATCAAGGAGTTGGTCGATAATCTTTAGGATTGTTGTCTCGCTTTCACCAACAAGCGGTTTGCCACATTGTTCAATGCATTGCTCAGACACAAGAAACTTGACCCCGGCGGTCAGGAGTTTCTCAATAAGAACATTGCCGAAAGGAATATGTGGGCACGTGCTTTCGATGAAGATGGCCGGAGGTACGGTCAAATGACAAGCAATATGGCAGAATGCTTCAATAAGTTGCTCAAGGGTGTACATGCATTACCCGTGACGGCAATAGTTTAATACACATTTGACAAGATGAATGGATACTTTTTAAAGTACTCAATGGAGACTGATAAGCAGATTGCTGGTGAGAACAAGGATAAGCACAAGTACAATTTCCCACCAAAGGTTGAAGAATGGTTGGAATTTCAATCACGAAAGGCAGACTCCGAAGAAGCTGTACTATATATGACGACAACGAGTGGAAGTATGAGGTGAAATAGCCTGGAGGAACCACAAACGATGGCCACCAACACGGAGGCCGGGCTTTCAAGGTCTCCCTAACACGGTGTGATTGCAGCTGCATGAAGCCATCGTTGCTTCATCTCCCATGCTCGCACTTGTTAAACGCATCCCGGGTTAGGAATGTGGACGTCAATTACCCTCTTACCATGAGGGAGTCCGAGTTCTCAATCATGATGGTAAAGAATACATGGACTCCATGGTTCCAGCCATACTTGGACCAATCACAATGGCCGGAGTATCATGGAGTTCAACTATGGCCGGACCCGGAATTGAAGGTCGTTAGACGGAGAAGACGTAAGACAAAGCGTCTTAGAGGTGACATGGACGGATGGGGCCGTGGTGGCAGTGGAGAATACGGCACCGGCCAATTCCAAGAGCCTCATGAGAAATCCCGTTGTGGGGGCTGCAGTCATGGGGGACACAACACAAGAACTTGTCCCAAACCAAGAAAGAGATCAAAGAAAAATGGTGCAAGCACAAGCCAAGAAAATGATAGCCAACCAAGTCAACCAAGGGGTAGCCAACCAAGTCAAACAAGTAGTAGAGTGCCAAACCAATCAAATCAAACAAGACAACGAGGAACTAGGCAACAAAGAGGGAGTCAACTTGGTCTTAGAAGAGGTCGTGGTGGTGGTAGAGGCCGTGGTGATGGTCTTGGCCGTGGTGAAGGTCTTGGTCGTGGTGATGGTCTTGGCCGTGGTGGTGGTAGAGGTCGTGGTGATGGTCTTGGCCGTGGTGATGGTCTTGGCCGTGGTGAAGGCCTAGGCCGTGGTGATG
>NC_041381.1:153479742-153485727 GCF_002162155.2 Triticum dicoccoides
GTGGTGGTGGTAGAGGCCGTGGTGATGGTCTTGGCCGTGGTGCTGGTAGAGGCCGTGGTGATGGTCTTGGACATGGTGGTGGTAGAGGTCGTGGTGGTGGCGGTAGAGGCCGTGGTGGTGGTCTAGGCCGTGGTGCTGGTGGAGGCCGTGGTGGTGATCTTGGCCTTGGAGGCGGCCGTAGTGGAGGAATGTTCTCTTGGCTCAATGGACCATTGCCGTATGTGACTTACTATGATCTTGTTCTTTTGGCTCAATACTTGTGTTGTCATTTTGTATTGTGTGACTAACTATTATATTGCCATTTTCATAGGTATGGAAACAATGAAGGGGGTGGAGGACACGGAGGGGGAAGGTGAGATCCCTTGGTGGTGGGAGGAGGGAGAAGAAGAAGAAGAAGAAGAGAGGAGGAAGAAGAAACTACAAGGACCGTGACCTTCTTATGAATCAAAATTTGTGCCACTGTGTGTTTTGGCTCAATGTTTGTGTATGACTATGTGATTGGACTACTCTATTGCTATGTGTGTATGACTATGTGATTTGGACAAGTATATGTGCTATGTGTGTATGACTATGTGAGTAGACTACTATTTCTGAGTTTTGGACTACTACATGTAATTTGGATATGATTATGTGGAATCTATATGAATCACAAAACAAAAAAATCAGTAGGTATTTGAAAATAGCAGTTAGTGCAGCGCCCAAGGGCAAGGCGCTGCACTGTGCAAAACCTACTGGAATGCTTCTCTTGCTCTCTGTACTAGCATGTCCAGGTGTGCAGCGCCTTACCCTTAGGCGTTGCACACCTGGACATGCCAGTCCAGAGAGCAACAGAAGCATTCCAGTAGGTTTTGCACCTAAAAATTTGCTAAGTCAGTGTGCAGCGCCTAAGGGCAAGGCGCCACACTATACTGTGCAGCGCCGAGCTGTTGGGCACTGCACAGTAGAATGCAGTGCCTTGCCCTTGGGCGCTGCACACTGACTTAGCAAATTTTGGGGTGGAAAAGCTACTGGAACGTTTCTGGTGCTCTCTAGACTGGCATGTCCAGGTGTGCAACGCCTAAGGGCAAGGCGCTGCACTGTGTAGTGTGGCGCCTTGCCCTTAGGCGTTGCACACCTGGACATTTATTAGGCTACACCAACTCCCTCCCACCCATCCCCACCCCACACACCCCCACCCTCCACACAAACCCGAAGCTCAGCGCCTCCCCTCTGCCCTCCTCTCTCCCCCTCTCAAATCCTTCTCAGATCCGGAGTATTTGACCATGAATTTCGAAGCCAACCCCTCCCTTAAGGTAATCTCCTCCGATCCCCTCATTTTCATCCATAGGAATTGTCACATTTGCTCAAATCTTGCTAGTTTGGGGAAACCCTAGTTTTTGCTTGGATTTGGAAATTTGTGTTGAATCATGTTATGTTTCTTTGCTAATTTGGTATGGTTAGGCTTTCATAGTATGCTAGGGTTAGGGTTATGTGTTTGATGTTGGTGTTAGGGTTATATTGGTCTTAGGGTTGTGGTTATTGTTAAGTGGGGGTTAGGGTTAACCAATAATTCGCGGTTTTGTAGGCATGGCTTCATCCAGTTCCATGATGAGGCCATCGTGTGCTAACCAAGAAGACATGGCGAACAAGTGGGAGGACGCATCTTTGGACAAGGTGAAGGAGAAAGATGTCAACATCCCGCCATGTTGGTGTGGAGATGTTTGCAAGGTGAAGGTGTCCACCGACCGAAAGAAAGCATGGACGAAAGGGCGGAGATATTTTGTATGCCCGAACTATGCTTATGATCGTGCACTTCCAACTAACGCCTATGACCAACCACCGGTAAGCTCGAGAAGTAAAATGTTACTCTCAAATGTGTATCAACACTAACAACAAATTTTTATGCAGTCACTGCCTCCTCTATGCAAGTACTTCACGTGGATAGATCTTGAAGTGCCAGAAGATGTCAAAAAGGACCAATACCAAGATTGTCTTAGGCGGCAACGGCGGTTCGAAGAATCGTTTCGAAGAGGCTTGGAGCAAGAGCGTCGTCAGAAGGAGAGGATGGAGTGGAAGAAACGAGAGGAGGAGAGGGCACGCCAAGCGAAACTTGCTCGTGAGGAGGAGAGGGCAAGAAAGCTTGCAAAGGCTCGCGAGGCGCAAGAGGAGGACTCGGCACATGACAAGAAGGGGAAATGGCTTCGCTCTACTCGGTAGGGACTTCGCTTCGGTGCACTCATCGTCAACTATCTTCTAATGAATGTGTCATGAACTTGTGAGGGCATGTGGGATGTTGGTGAACTATCTTCTAGGGCAAGCTGCCATTTGTCATTTGTAATGAATGTGTCGTGAACCATGTCATAGTAATGTTTGAATTGTCTTAAGTTATGAACTCGTCGGCATAAAATTTGTGTTTGTTCAAATTGTTGTGATGCTGCAGTCATTGTAAGTATTATGGATGGTCAGTGATGCAAGCCATCTGTGGCTCTCTGGATAGCCATGGCAGTTAAGCAGCGCCTAAGGGCAGGGCGCTGCACTGCCTAACTGTTGGGCGCCACACAGTACAGTGCAGCGCCTAACTGTTGGGCGTTGCAGTGCTGCTATAAGCTAAACTGCAGAACCAGATGCCATTTTGGCCTCCTGCAGCAGCACTCACATAACTTGAACATCCCTAAAAGTACTGTAAACTACACATACTAAACAAAGAGAACTAATAACTTGAACATCATATCATTTAAGACAATTCAACATTACTTCAAGTTTGCAAACACAAATACCACACTAGTAAGAGTTCACCAACATATGACATAACCTCACAAGTTCATCAACCTAATGAAACGGCTACAAGTAACATGAACAAGCACTAATGCCTTCCGCGCGTGTTCCTGGTGCCATGCCTGCAGGCAATCTTCTTCTTCCTGGAAGGACGAGCCTCCTCTTCGTGCACTTCCTCCTCCGCCACCGCCTCCGCCTCCGCCTCATCATCCAAGCTAGCCATCCGCGAGGTCCCTACGACCACCTTTGGGTTGCCTCTGTTGTCATAGTCATTGGGCGTGTACTGGTGTCTGGGCTGCCTAGGCTTGAACACATATGCGGACCGAGCTTGAGTGTCCGCCAAAATCATGTCATCATCAAGCTCATGGCCCTATCACACAATCAAACAATATGGTGAAGGCCGGTGTCGTAATCAAGTGAGAATCACATCTAAAGGATTAGTCATACCTCTTGGGTGATCGCACCCTCATCATCCATATAAGCATATGAGGAACTCACATTGTCCCCCTGATGGTGAGATGAGGGGTCTGATGGTGTACCAGACCTAGAGGCAGATGGTTCATCATATTCAGGATCACGGCAACCGAGAAGATTCGATAACCGCCTTAACTTCTTGGCCTGACGCTATAACATGAACAAGTGTGTAAGATATCAAACTTCGCAACATAGACTGGCTCTCATAGTGAATGTGATATGTACCTTGAGGAATGCTCGTAGTGAACCATCATCATTGCCGTTTCCAATCGGTGTCTTCTCCAGAATAGACTGGCTCTCATCAGCTGCTTTCTTGATCTCGGTGCGCTCCGGATGAGAAAGAATGAATGCGTTAGCCATTCAAACATGTGTAATACGGTCAACGGGAAAGTAAAGAAGGGAACACTTTACCGCATAGTTAATCATCGGAACAGCAGGGACTCCTTGCCCTTTCCTGACATCTCTGTTGTACTTCCCCTTTGCTAGATCCTCAAAGTTTACGGGTTTGTCAAGAATATCCTCATTATATGCCGGCGGGCATATCTCAACTCGAGTAGTTCCAATAAACCATCGTACGTAGTTATCAAAAGAAAGTGGGTTGTGCTCACGAAGCGGGGCGCGTGCAGTGCTATGAGCTTGCTCCACACAAAGCTGGAAGCGGGTAACATACGGAGCATGATGCTTGTCCCAGTCCTTTCTCTTCCGCTGCCTTCTCCTATCCAACCTATGTGGTATAAAACCAAACATTAGCACAATCAAAAGGAGTCCCGATGCTTAGACAATACGCAGACATGCTCTCTTACCTATGAAGTGCTTTGTCCCTGTCCACCCAATCCGGCGGGTGAGGCTGGAACAGACCAAACTGACGATACACGCGATGCGGCAAATGAAACTCAACCGCCCAGTTGCATATCAGTGGGCACCGCATAAGCCAGAGATCCTTATACTGCAAGCACATCGGGTTGAGGTGGAACTCCTCGGTGTACCCCAAGCTCTCACCCGCGCCATATGGCTGCCATACCACCTATGAAACAGGGCAACAATGCAAATTTGATGACTATTTTTCAAGCAAGCATGAGAAAGTACTGAAGTAATGACCTCCTTACCTGCTCAGGCGTAATCGTGTCCAACTCGGCAATGTACTTTTGGTACATGAGATTGACATCATTCTTCATCTCGGAAACTATGTCCCACTTGTAAGCCCACGTGGGGCACCGTAATTCCTCATGTTCATCTGCATACCAAGGATCTAACCTGACGCTCTTTGGGCGTCCAACAGGCAGACGCTCCCAGCTCCATACAGAAAGTAGAAGCAGATTACCACCAATGCCTGCACTTTCTGTGATCCTGCAGGACGCATCGTCCAGCTACATATGAAAGAAAAACAATGTTAACTTGACAGCAAGCTTGCATTGTTAATGAAGAAATGAGTTGATCACAAAACAGACCAACTACCTGTCGGTACAAGTAGGCAAGAGTCGCTGAACCCCAGCTCCATTTGCTATCGAAGACGGTCAACGCCTTCTGCCACATCCATGGAGCGTTCTTGCCAGTGGAGTAAGGAAACAAAGTCCTCGACACAACATACCACATATACACACGAGCATGTGTCTGGATCACATCATCAGTGGCATCCGGAGGGCACGTCGCAAAGTTATTTTGAATCCATGTGAAAGCAGCTCCGGCTGCTTTCCTTTCCCTCTTCTTCTTCTCTTCTCCCTCCTCTACATCAGCCTCAACCTCGGTAGGAGCCATACCGATAAGAGCAATCATCTGCTCGCACCACCCATCAGAATCGGTGCTCATACATAGAGGCCTGCCGTCGATAGCAAGATTGGTGATCAATGAGACATCCTCGAGCGTCATGGTCATCTCCCCAGTCCGAAGATGGAAAGTGTGCATCTCCGGCCTCCACCAATCAACAAGAGCGGACACCAGTGGAGCGTTCAGATTCGGCGTGGACCGGCTGACCAACAGAATCCACGGGAGTAGTCCTGCCTGCTTGATGTACAGTGTGTACCGCTCATTGTAAGGCATGGCAGGACCAGAGACCCCGTGATACCGAATCTTCAGAGGTTCAAGCTTCTACAAAAAACAAGTAATGACAAATCTTAGGGCATGTAAATTTCAACTAAAGGCAAATTTGCAAAATATTTAGATTACTCATTATTACCTTCTCCTTCTCGCGCATCATGTAGGCCCGGTGTTGCACGTCGTAGACATCGTCCAGAAGCCAAACCATCCTTACAATTTCAAACAATAAACATATAAGAGTTCATATTCATCTCAAATATCGGTATACACTAAACATATAACATGTGTTCAACTACAAGAATCTCAACATCTCCTTCTCACACAATGAATATGTCATATGTGTTCAAATAAACTAAACATCTAATATTTCAAATAAACTAAACATCTAATATTTCAAATAAACTCAACATCTAATATTTGAAATAAACTCAACATCTAATATATATCTAAACAAACATCTCTACAAAAATCAACATCTCATAGTTATCTATAAAAATAGGCATCTCATATATATCTAAAAAAATTAAACAATCTAGGGTTTCACTAACAAGAATCATATATTGTGAACTAATCAATAACACTACGGTACTACCAATATGACTACACATCCTAAATCGAGCAAATCAAGGAAATCAAGGGTTCCATCAAATCTTGGACAAATCTCTAAAATGGCAACAAATTTACGGAGCAAAAGAAATAGAACGGAAGAGTTTACCTAGTAGG
>NC_041381.1:153485870-153498105 GCF_002162155.2 Triticum dicoccoides
GGGGTTAGATGGGGGCGTCGCCGCTGCTCTCTGTCCAGAGAGCGAGAGATGAAGAACTGTCTGGGTCGGGCTGGGGCGGCCGCGCTTAAGTCATGCTGCAGCGCCTAAGGGCTAGGCACTGCACGTCACAGTGTGGCGCCTAGGACTTAGGCGCTGCATAGGTGCGTGTGGGGCCACGCCTGGACTAGGGCTGCCACGCTGGCAGGAGGTGCGATGCCTAAGCCAGAGGCGCTGCATAGTAGGGTGCGGCGCCCAGCTGTCGGGCGCCACACGAAAGGGTCAGCAGAGCGAAAAAAATTCGGAAGCAGGTCATTTTGTGATTTGATTTGGGCCTCAGGTCAAATATGTGATTTCTGCCGGTGGGGGATGGTGAGTGGATAAGGGGGGGAGTGGGTGGTCGGCTGGGCCTGATGGGTTGGCCCAGTTGGGCCACGGCCCAGGGGGTTTTCTCTTTTTTTTGTTTTCTGTTTTGTAATTTCTTTTCTTTTATTTCTTCTCCTTTTCTGTTTTATTTAATTCAGGGCATTTAAGTATTTTCTAAACATGTGCTTTCTTCACTATAACTACCTATGTAATATTTGGCACAGTCCGAACATTTTTGTTTTAATGTTTTAAAACTTTGTTGGTTGCCATATTTTGAATTTGAATTTTGAACCGGTTTGGAACTAACGTGAGATTATCAACACTAACCGAGGTGACGTGGCATCATTTCCAGAGGGTTGCTGTAGCTTAATTATCCGGGCGTCACACTAAGGTTATAATGGCCACGAGAATTAAAGGGGAAGCCGGACGGCCTGGAATATTGGCACGCCCTGATGGCAGTTCTAATTTGCAGCGCGTAACTCCATCGTGCCGCACGTAACTGCATCGCGTGGCAACGCGCGCGGCGCAACTGCATGCATATGGGGCCCCCGATGTGATCGTGCATAGGCCCAACCACTGGCAGAGCACGCACGGAGGGACGCGAGCAGAGCGCTCTGTGCTTGCCTCAACGGCGAGCAACCATACATATGCATATAGCAGTTGAACACGCAAGGAAAATCCATCCACAAGCCGAGCGCGCCGATGGACGCGAGCAGAGCACACCGACGGATGCGAGCAGAGCATGCCGTGGCGCCTAACGGCGAGCAGAACTTGCCGAGGGACGCGAACAGAGGCCGACAAAGTGATATGTGGCAAATAAGACAAACTGTGGGCAAACCCTTGCTGGTATATAACCGTTTGCAATTGATGAATTCATCGCTGGCGAGTTACCTAGTGCGGTCCGTGTGTGTTGTGATATGCTTTGTCTGCAGAACATCTTTGCTCTGTGTACAGAAGAACAACATATATATACTTGCAACATGACATGATTGCAATACCAAAGTAAACATCCAATTACATTATATAACAAATACCATAAATATTGCAAGGTTCAAATTCAAAGATTACAATGCCCAAATTCAAACATTGCAAACCTTGTCATTTCTGCAAAGGGATCAGCCGCTGACAAGTCATGTATAGGTTTGACACAATGACTTCCAATTGCTCTGTCATATGCTCTTCCAATACGAAGTTTAGCTTTTTGGAGCCTCTTCCATTCTACAGTACCTGTCGGCTCTGATCAACATACCATTCACCTTTCCTAATTAAATGCGTGTTCATCCTCAGTACCCTCAGCACCCTTGCTCTGGCAAGAAACAACCTGGTGAGTGTAATCCCCGGTAAGGTCCCTTGGTAGGAGTTCAAAGTAATATTTGAGAGATGCAGATCCAGGCATTCGATGTGATTGTCGTTATAAAAATTATCCACCTCCGGGCCTATTATTATCTGCAAAAGAAGAGAACGCGTTAGTGCCTACATGTAGTTTTGAACACTACTACACACCTATTTGGTTTGCAGGATTTGTAAAATGCACCAACGTGCCATCTTTGATCTGACATGATGATACGTCTCCAACGTATCTATAATTTTTGATTGTTCCATGCTATCATATTACCTGTTTTGGATGTTTAATGGGCTTTACTATACACTTTTATATCATTTTTGGGACTAACCTATTAACCGGAGGCCCAGCCCAAATTGTTGTTTTCTTGCCTATCTCAGTGTTTCGCAGAAAAGGAATATCAAACGGAGTCCAAACAGAATGAAATCTTCGGGAGAGTTATTTTTGGAACAAACGCAATCTAGGAGACTTGGAGTGGACGTCAAGAAACACTCGAGGAAGCCACAAGGCAGGGAGGGGGTGGGCGCGCGCCCCACCCTCATGGGCCCCTCGTGGCTCCCCTGACCGACTTTCTTTCGCCTATATATATCTACATACCCTGAAAACATTTAGGAGCACCAAGAAACCCTATTTCCACCGCCGCAACCTTCTGTACCCGTGAGATCCCATCTTGGGGCCTTTTTCGGCGCTCCACCGGAGGGGGAACCGATCACGGAGGGCTTCTACATCAACATCATAGCCTCTCCGATGAAGTGTGACTAGTTTACCATAGACCTTCGGGTCCATAGTTATTAGCTAGATGGCTTCTTGTCTCTCTTTGAATCTCAATACAAAGTTCTCCTCGATCTTCTTGGAGATCTATTTGATGTAACTCTTTTTGCGGTGTGTTTGTCGAGATCCGATGAATTGTGGTTTTATGATCAAGTTTATCTATGAGAAATATTTGAATCTCCTCTGAATTCTTTGATGTATGATTTGTTATCATTGCAAGTCTCTTCGAATTATCAATTTGGTTTGGCCTACTAGATTGATCTTTCTTGCAATGGGAGAAGTGCTTAGCTTTGGGTTCAATCTTGCGGTGTCCTTTCCCAGTGACAGCAGGGGCAGCAAGACACGTATTGTATTGTTGCCATCGAGGATAAAAAGATGGGGTTTATATCATATTGCTTGAGTTTATCCCTCTACATCATGTCATCTTGCCTAATGTGTTACTCTGTTCTTATGAACTTAATACTCTTGATGCATGCTGGATAGCGGTCGATGTGTGGAGTAATAGTAGTAGATGCAGAATCATTTCGATCTACTTGTCGCGGACGTGATGACTATATACATGATCATGCCTATATATTCTCATAACTATGCACTTTTCTATCAATTGCTCGACAGTAATTTGTTCACCCACCATAATACTTATGTTATCTTGAGAGAAGCCACTAGTGAAACCTATGGCCCCCGGCTCTATTTTCCATCATATAAGTTTCCGATCTACTTTATTGTGCAACCTTTACTTTCCAATCTACATCATAAAAATACCAAAAATAATTATCTTAGTATTATCTCTATCAGATCTCACTTTTGCAAGTGGACGTGAAGGGATTGACAATCCCTTTATCGCGTTGGTTGCGAGGTTCTTATTTTTTTGTGTAGGTACAAGGGACTTGCGTGTAGCCTCCTACTGGATTGGTACCTTGGTTCTCAAAAACTGAGGGTAATACTTACGCTACTTTGCTGCATCACCCTTTCCTCTTCAAGGGAAAACCAAGGCAGTGCTCAAGAGGTAGCAAGAAGGATTTCTGGCGCCGTTGCCGGGGAGGTCTACGCTCAAGTCAAGACATACCAAGTACCCTTCACAAACTCTTCTCCCTCGCATTACATTATTTGCCATTTGCCTCTTGTTTTCCTCTGCCCCACTTCACTCTTGCCGTTTTATTCGCCCTCTCTTTCCCGCTCTCCTCCTATTTGCTTGCCTCTTGCGTCGTTGTTCATCGTCATGGCTAGTCCTTCTATTATTGTTAGTACTCCCGATCATGAAGTTCTCAATTTTAAACAAAGGGAGGGAGAAAATCTAAAAGATGCTTGGCATAGAATTTGCAATGCTCAAAATAGATCTACTAGGAAGCAATCTACTTCCATTCTTCTTCGCAATTTTTATGTAGGCATTACTCCTTGGAATAGATATATTCTTGATATCATTACCGGAGGGAATTTCTTGGGTAGCCATACTTTTGATGCTTATAATGCTATGATAGATTTGTTTGGTCCACCACCTCCTTTGGTTAATGGAACTGTTTTAACTTTGGAACATGTGATGCAAAGGCTTGAAATTATTGAAAATAAAGTTGCCACTGTTGAGTTAATTGAAAATTTGTATAAAAAGATCCACAACCAAATTACCCAATATGGATCTAAGGTTGGAGTTACTCTGAATTTTTTTAAAGAAAAGGAACCTATAGTTAACGAAAGAATAGATCAAGATTCTACAAGAATCGGTAAACTTGAGGATATTATTACCAACTTAGGGTCTGCCTTTTCATATGTGAATAATACTCCAACTCCTCTACCAAAATTGCCAAATTAATGTATGTTCCTAAAAATAAGGGTGAATCTTCTAGTAAGGAAAATGCGGATCTCAAATCAATTAGTGTTCACCCCCCGTTTTTTCACTATCATTAAGGAACCTTTTGCTACAAATGAATTTCTTAATTTATTGCCTAGAAGTTTAATCATTGATAAAAAGAAGGTAACTCCTAAGGGTTATATGTGTTCTATTGAAGAATTGAATACCAAAGATGGCAATACTTAGATCTATTCTCGCTTTTATGCCTAGCTAGGGGCGTTAAACGATAGCGCTTGTTGGGAGGCAACCCAATTTTATTCTTGTTCTTTACTTTTTGATACTGTTTAGTGTTAAATAATTCATCTAGCTTCTGTTTAGATGTGGTTTTATGTTTTAATTAGTGTTCATGCCAAGTAGAACCTATAGGATCATCTTGGGTGATAGTTAATTTGATCTTGCTGAAAAACAGAAACTTTTGCACGCACGAGAATAAATTTAATAAATCACAGAAACGTGATTTTTAGTTGATTCTTTTTGCAGTAGATTAATAAACAAATTTACTAGGACTTCCTATTTTGGTAGAATTTTTAATGTTCCAAAAGTATTCTAAAGTTACAGATTACTACAGACTGTTCTGTTTTTGACAGATTCAGTTTTTCGTGTGTTGTTTGCTTATTTTGATGACTCTATGGCTAGTATCGGGGGGGGGGAGGGGTATGAACCATAGAGAAATTGGAATACAGTAGGTTTAACACCAATATAAATAAAGAATGATTTCATTACAGTACCTTAAAGTGGTGGTTTGCTTTGTTGCACTAACGGAGCTCATGAGATTTTCTGTTGAGTTTTGTGTTGTGAAGTTTTCAAGTTTTGGGTACAGTCTGATGGATTATGGAATAAGGAGTGGCAAGATCCTAAGCTTAGGGATGACCAAGGCATCCCAAGGTAAAATTCAAGGACAACGAAAAGCCTAAGCTTGGGGATGCCCCGGAAGGCATCCCCTCTTTCGTCTTCGTCTATCGGTAACTTTACTTGGAGCTATATTTTTATTCACCACATGATATGTGTTTTTCTTGGAGCGTCTTGTATGATTTGAGTCTTTGCTTTTTAGTTTACCACAAGCATCCTTGATGTACACACCTTTTGGTAGAGATACACATGAATCGGAATTTATTAGAATACTCTATGTGCTTCACTTATATCTTTTGAGCTAGACAATTTTGCTCTAGTGCTTCACTTATATCTTTTTAGAGCACAACGGTGGTTTTATTTTGTAGAAATTATTGATCTCTCATGCTTCACTTATATTATTTTGAGAGTATTTTAGAACAGCATGGTATTTGCTTTGGTTATGAAATTAGTCCTAATATGATGGGCATCCAAGTTGGGTATAATAAAAACTATCATATAGAGTGCATTGAACACTATGATCAATTTGATACTTGATAATTGTTTTGAGATATAAAGGTGGTAATGTTAGAGTCATGCTAGTTGGGTAATTATGAAATTGAGAAATACTTGTGTTGAAGTTGGCAAGTCCCATAGCATGCACGTATGGTAAAAGTTGTGTGACAAATTTGTAGCATGGGGTGCTCTTTGATTGCCTTCCTTATGTGTGGAGGTCGGGATTGCGCGATGGTTAACTCCTACCAACCCTTCCCCTAGGAGCATGCGTAGTAGTACTTTGCTTCGAGGGCTAATAAATCTTTTCAATAAGTATATGAGTTCTTTATGACTAATGTGAGTCCATGGATTATACGCACTTTTACCCTTCCATCATTGCTAGCCTCTACGGTACCGTGCATTGCCCTTTGTCACCTTGAGAGTTGGTGCAAACTTCGCCGGTGCATCCAAACCCCGTGATATGATACGCTCTATCACACATAAACCTCCTTATATCTTCTTCAAAACAGCCACCATACCTACCTATTATGGCATTTCCATAGCCATTCCAAGATATATTGCAATGCAACTTTCCACCGTTCCATTTATTATGACACGCTCCATCATTGTCATATTGCTTTTGCATGATCGTATTTGTGGCAAAGCCACCGTTATAATTATTTCATACATGTCGCTCTTGATTCATTGCATATCCCGGTACACCGCTGGAGGCATTTACATAGAGTCATATGTTTGTTCTAAGTATTGAGTTGTAATCCTTGAGTTGTAAATAAAAAAAAGTGTGATGATCTTCATTATTAGAGCATTGTCCCAAGTGAGGAAAGGGTGATGAAGTCTATGATTCCCCCACAAGTCAGGGTCATACTTCGGACTTTATGAAAAATAAAAGAGGCCAAAGAAGCCCAAATAAAAAAAAGGCCAAAGAAGCCCACCAAGATAAAAATTAAAAAAAATGAGAGAAAAAGAGAGAAGGGACCATGTTACTATCCTTTTTCCACACTTGTGCTTCAAAGTAGCACCATTATATTCATGATAGAGAGTCTCCTATGTTGTCACTTTTATATACTGGTGGGAATTTTTCATTATAGAACTTGGCTTGTATATTCCAATGATGGGCTTCCTCAAAATGCCCTAGGTCTTCATGAGCAAGCAAGTTGGATGCACACCCACTTATTTTCTTTTGTTGAGCTTTCATACATTTATAGATCTAGTGCATCCGTTGCATGGCAATCCCTACTCCTCGCATTGACATCGCTTGATGGGCATCTCCATAGCCCATTGATTAGCCTCATCAATGTGAGACTTTCTCCTTTTTTTTGTCTTCTCCATACAACCTCCACCATCATATTCTATTCCACCCATAGTGCTATATCCTTGGCTTACGCTCATGTACTGTGTGATAGTTGAAAAAAGCTGAAGCGCGTTAAAAAGTATGAACCAATTGCTTGGCTGAAACCGGGGTTGTGCATGATGGGAGTATTTTGTGTGACGAAAATGAAGCATGGCCTAACTATACGATGTTGTAGGGATAAGCTTTCTTTGGCTATGTTATTTTGATAAGACATGATTACTTGTTAGTATGCTTGAAGTATTACTATTTTTATGTTAATATGAACTTTTATCTTGAATCATTTGGATCTGAACATTCATGCCACAATAAGATAAATTACAATTGAGAAATATGCTAGGTAGCATTCCACATCAAAAATTCCGTTTTTATCATCTACCTACTCGAGGACGAGCAGGAATTAAGCTTGGGGATGCTTGATACATCACCAACGTATCTATAATTTTTTATTGTTCCATGCTATTATATTACCTGTTTTGGATGTTTAATGGGCTTTACTATACACTTGTATATCATTTTTGGGACTAACCTATTAACCAGAGGCCCAGCCTAAATTGTTGTTTTCTTTCCTATTTTAGTGTTTCGCAAAAAAGGAATATCAAACGGAGTCCAAACGGAATGAAACCTTCGGGAGAGTTATTTTTGGAACAAACGCAATCCAAGAGACTTGGAGTGGATGTCAAGAAACACACGAGGCAGGGAGGCGCGCCCTAGGGGGGTGGGCGCGCCCCCCACCCTCGTGGGCCCCTCGTGGCTCCCCTGACCGACTTCCTTCGCCTATATATATATCTACATACCCTAAAAACATCCAGGAGCACGACGAAACCCTATTTCCACCGCCGCAACCTTCTATGCCCGTGACATCCCATCTTGGGGCCTTTTTCGATGCTCCGCCGGAGGGGGAATCGATCACGGAGGGCTTCTACATCAACATCGTAGCCTCTCCGTGAAGTGTGAGTAGTTTACCACAGACCTTCGGGTCCATAGTTATTAGCTAGATGGCTTCTTCTCTCTCTTTGAATCTCAATACAAAGTTCTCCTCGATCTTCTTGGAGATCTATTCGATGTAACTCTTTTTGCTGTGTGTTTGTCGAGATCTGATGAATTGTGGGTTTATGATCAAGTTTATCTATGAGAAATATTTGAATCTCCTCTGAATTCTTTTATGTATAATTTGTTATCTTTGACAGTCTCTTCGAATTATCAATTTGGTTTGGCCTACTAGATTGATCTTTCTTGCAATGGGAGAAGTGCTTAGCTTTGGGTTCAATCTTGCGGTGTCCTTTCCTAGTGACAGCAGGGGCAGCAAGGCACGTATTGTATTGTTGCCATCGAGGATAAAAAGATGGGGTTTATATCATATTGCTTGAGTTTATCCCTCTACATCATGTCATCTTTCCTAATGCGTTACTCTGTTCTTATGAACTTAATACTCTAGATGCATGCTAGATACCGGTCGATGTGTGGAGTAATAGTAGTAGATGCAGAATCGTTTCGATCTACTTGTCGCGGACGTGATGACTATATACATGATCATGCCTAGATATTCTCATAACTATGCACTTTTCTATCAATTGCTCGACAGTAATTTGTTCACCCACCATAATACTTATGCTATCTTGAGAGAAACCATTAGTGAAACCTATTGCCCCCGAGTCTATTTTCCATCATATAAGTTTCCGGTCTACTTTATTTTGCAATCTTTACTTTCCAATCTACATCATAAAAATACCAAAAACATTTATCTTATTATTATCTCTATCGGATCTCACTTTTGCAAGTGGCCGTGAAGGGATTGACAACCCCTTTTTCGCGTTGGTTGCGAGGTTCTTATTTTTTTGTGTAGGTACGAGGGACTTGCATGTAGCCTCCTACTGGATTGATACCTTGGTTCTCAAAAACTGAGGGAAATACTTTACGCTACTTTGCTGCATCACCCTTTCCTCTTCAAGGGAAAACCAATGCAGTGCTCAAGAGGTAGCACATGATTAACATGGGCGTTTGATTACAATCTAGAAACATGTAGCCTTCTTCGCAAGAGGTTGGATTGGATGAAAAATTCCCTAAGAAAACTAGTACATATGAATCCAAAGGAGAAATGCTTATGGATTCTAACCATATGAATCAAGCAACCAATATGGGGTGGGGGTGTATGTCCTGAAATCCTCCGAAATTCCTTCAGAAATCGTAGTACATTATCATTGTAAACTTGGGAAAAGGTGCAAAAAATCGAACTCCCTTATGGTTAACATTTAACAGGAAAGGAACATCACCTCGATATATAGCTTCTTCAGGCACGGAAAGCATCTCAAGCAACTGACAACTTGGTCCAGGTTGGGGCCTGCAGATTCTAGTGCCAAGACCGTCACTATGCCCAGAATCTAGGTGAAGCTTTGCTGGATGATAGATGGACATACATCTTCAAAACTAGAAATAATGTTGATATCAAGAAGGAGAGGTATAAGGCGACTGTTGTACCTGGAAGTAGTAGTATTTGACAGACGAGTAGCCCAGAAGTGTCAATTTCGGTGCTGAAATGACATTGATTCTTGTTGGACCTTGTTGATCAATTACAAGTAATCTCTTAGGTGAAGTGTGTCCTCAGTGACCATATTGTGGTCCACTTTTGTGATCTCTTGTTGCAGCACTAGCAACACACATAAATAGTCTGGAGAGTGTTGGAGGTGATGTCGAAGGTACTCGACCAATTCATCGCCTGAAGACGAAGGAACTCGAGTGCAGTACAGCCGCGGAGCAGGCGCTCCATGTCATCCTTTGGATGCAGATGGCAACGAGCTCGAGGTGCTTCAGTCGTGGTAGAAAAAGAGTGGGCGCGTCATTAAGGGGGGATGGATGGTAGTTCATGAACTTGGCGAGGCACGACGTGGGGGCGAAGCGGAGCGCGGATGTTGGTAGCGAGCGCATATGCCCATCATTAAAACTGAGCTCCTCGAGCTGACCTATGGCAGGGGATCAGAACCACTCGTCAAGCTTAGCTCGGTCCTTGCCATTGGAACGGAACTTGCCCGTGATAAGGCCTCTGATTGGGCCATGGTGACTGTCGAGGATCTGGGAGAACGCATCCAAGCTTTTGCAAGCCATGGCAGAGCTCGTGGGCGTCGAGGAGGTCGATAGGGGTGAGGAGCCATAGGGGGCACCACTGACAGGAAAGGGCAGTTGTACGTCCTCGCCCCATATTTGATTGGGATGAGGGATATGATGGCTCTTAACATATCATCGGGGAGGTTGGCACTACAAGAAATATGTCAACTTGTGACCCTAGAAGAATTGGTCATAAATCTACGACCATTTGAGGCCAATTGGTCAAAAGCTGTTCGGGGGGCTCCAAACTCTAAAGCATAGCGACCATTTTGGTCAGAAAGGTCATAATTTCCTTACACGAAATGGTCGTAAAGCAAACAACACTAGTCCGCTACCTTATTTCTAGCTGATCACGACCAATATAGATGGTCATAGTCGTGTAAATTGTGGTGCATTGCTATGACTAGGCGCCACCTCATCAGCTTTGCCTATGTGTCATGTCTGCGTGCCAATTTTTTCCCTAGGTTGCGAAGCAGCCTATATTTCTGTCATTCCCAAAATTCCCAAGAATGGCATTCTTTACTATCCAAATCATTGCCTCATGACAATATTCAACTCCATTTGCCTGGTAAATCTTCCTTGACAAATTTCCAAAGTTTTTGTTTAGCTCAAACTGTTGTGAAGGAAGTACTAACTAGGCATATCCTAATGAGCTGAATTTTTTCCACATCTTCTATATTCCCAAATCATAGCTCTCCACAAAATTTGAGCCCCTATTTAACAATCCTTGTGAGCTCGCCATCCAATCTTTGTTTTTGGTGATATTTTCAGTTTGTAAAGCAACTATATTTTATGTTAATTTATAATTGCTGAAAATTTACTACGACATGACCCTGCCCATAGAACCTCCCTCCACCAAATTTTAGCTCATTTATTCTAGCCAATTTCCCTCGGTATTTTTCCAAATTTTCTGTTCAATGGAGAGCACTGCGAAGGAAGTACCATTTTCATTTATCCAAATGGTCTGAAATTTTTAAAGTGCCTTCATATGCCCAAATTACCATCCTCCTCCAAATTTCAGATCAATCCATTCATTCATTTGAGTCTAGCTTCAACATTCGAATTTTTTGTCCAGTGTGGTATGTTGCAAAGAAAGTGACACCTAGGCTCCTCCATTCGAGCTGCAAATTTTCCAAGACAGTGTCCTTAGTAGATGATCATCCTCGGTCGAAACTCAGCCCCATTGGCCATGTGCATTTTCCCCACAACTAATCAAACACTTGGGTGCTAATTCATGTTTGAGATCAGTTCAGTCTCCTCGTGAGATTCTTCTATTGCCTTCTTCTTCCTGACACCTATCGGGGGAGTGCCCAACCCACTAGACATGCCTAGGCCGCCTAGAACGCGTGACAACGCCACGGTCATGCGGTGACCATGCGGCGGGTATGCGGGTTTACGCGCTCTGGAGTTGGGGCCCTCGGACACCATCCAAACCTCATCGTATTGCCACCAAGCCATGTATTTCTGATTAAGTAGATACTTATGTACCTATAAATGATTTTTGGAAAAAATAAAGAGCAAACTATGATGCACACTACTAGAATCAGGATCTTTGCCGACAGCCAGCTCTTTGTCGTCAACCAACTGACGGCAAAGAAGATCTTTGCCATCTGCTTACAGAAAACTGACGGCAAAGAAAGAGCTGACGACAAAGATCATGTTTGCCGTCTGCTAGCGGATGACATAGAAGCTTTGCCGTCAGCTAGAAGATGGTAAAGAGGGAGGATGGCCCACTAACGAGTACCACCTAACGGCCACTTTCTTTGCTGTCTGCTAGCGGATGGCAAAGATTCTTTGCCGTCCGCTAGCAGACGGCAAAGAGAATGGTAGCTAACGGCTACATATGGCCCACCGCACCTCCCACTCTCCATCTCTCTTTCTCTCTCACTCCAGCGTGCCGACCCCGACCCCAACCGTTGCCGCTGCTCTCGACCCTCACCGCCCTTGCCACCACTGACCCCCTGTCGCCCTGCCGCGTCGGTCCAGCACCCGCCACCCAGCGGTCTGTTGCGCCCCCACGGCCCCTGCAACCACCGCCCCAATGCCCTCGCTGCCCCAACGCCCTGGCCACCCTCTCCATCCCGCGGTCTCTCACTCCACCGCCCCGATGGCCTCGCGG
>NC_041381.1:153498613-153498880 GCF_002162155.2 Triticum dicoccoides
AAGAAGAAGAAGAAGAAGAAGAAGAAGAAGAAGAAGAAGAAGAAGAAGAAGAAGAAGAAGAAGAAGAAGAAGAAGAAGAAGAAGAAGAAGAAGAAGAAGAAGAAGAAGAAGAAGAAGAAGAAGAAGAAGAAGAAGAAGAAGAAGAAGAAGAAGAAGAAGAAGAAGAAGAAGAAGAAGAAGAAGAAGAAGAAGAAGAAGAAGAAGAAGAAGAAGAAGAAGAAGAAGAAGAAGAAGAAGAGGAGGAGGAGGAGGAGGAGGAGAAGAAGA
>NC_041381.1:153499142-153509293 GCF_002162155.2 Triticum dicoccoides
GCCGAGACCGCCTCGACACCCTGACACGGCACGCCCGACCCCCAACCCCTGACACGACACCGCGACCCCGCCTCGACACCCCAACACCGCGACCCCGAAAACCCCATCTTTTTATCCTTGATGGCAACAATACAATACATGCCTCGCTACCCCTACTATGTCACTGGGTGAGGACACTTCAAGATTGAACTCAAAACTAAGAACCTCTCCCATTGCAAGAAAAAACAATCTAGTTGGCCAAACCAAACCGATAATTCAAAGAGAAATACAAAGATATTTAATCATGCATAAAAAGTTCAGAAAATACTAAAATAATATTCATAGATAATCTCATCATAAATCCACGATTCATCAGATCTCGACAAACACACCGCAAAAGAATATTACATCAGATAGAACTCCAAGAACATCAAGGAGAACATTGTATTAAAGATCATAGAGAGAAGATGCCATCTAGCTACTAGCTATGGACCCTTAGGTCCGTGGTAAACTACTCACACTTCATCGGAAGGGTAGTACGATTGATGTAGATGCCCTTCATGATCGAATCCCCCCTCTGACACTATGCCGGAAAAGGCCCCAAGATGGAATCTCATGGGAACAGAGGCTTGCGGCGGCGGAAAAGTATTTTGGTGGATGCCTCTGATGGTTTGGGAATATTTGGGAATTTATAGTGCAAAGATTAGGGTTGGGGGACTCCCGAGGTGTCACAAGCCAGGGGGCACACCCTAAGGGCTTGTGGGCCCCTCGGGACTCCCCTGACCCCCTCTCCAAGTCCTACGGGTGCCTTCTGGTCCAAGAAAAATCATCGGGAAAGTTTTATTCCGTTTGGACTCCGTTTGATATTCCTTTTTTGTAAAACTCAAAAACAGAAAAAAAAAACAAAAACTAGCACTGGGCTCTAGGTTAATAGGTTAGTACCAAAAATAATATAAAATAGCATATTAAATCATATAAGACATCCAAAATAGATAATATAATAGCATGGAACAATAAACAATTATAGATACATTGGAGACGTATCAGAGCCTGATGTGCCTCGTGTTTGTCCAGGGTGTTCAGGATTCCCGAGGGCCTTTGACATCTCGTCCTTCTCTCTGTCGGGATGGAACCTCCCTTCCTGCACTTCCTGGATTGCTTCCAGAATCTTTTTTACAAGTGTTTCAAGTTGAGATTTCGTGTAAACACACTTCCCTGTTTCTGTGTCCAAAGTTCCCCCATGCCCGAAGAACCAAGTCCTTACCCGTTCGGGCCAGTTCAATGTCACTGGGTGGACCCGTTTATCAAGAAGGACGTTCTCAGCTTTGTCCCATGTAGGTCGGGCAACTGTAGCCACCTAGTCGTAACATGGTGATACTTCTTCTTTGTAGAATTTCCTTATTTATATGTGACCTTTTCTTAGCTTTCTCCGATTTCTTGTACTCCACGAATATGGGTCAGTGATATTTTATCTTCGCATATTGACCGGTGAATTCCAGAGTCTCGTCTTTCTTGACAAACTATTCATTCAATCTTTTCTTCCAGTTCTTGAATAGTTCTTCCATCTTCTTAAGAGCCCAAGACTTGACTTTTCGTTGTATAACTGGGTTATTTGGATCCTCCTCTGGCGGTAGGCTGAAATTTGTCATGAGCGAGTTCCAAAGCTCATCTTTCTGTCTGTCGTCGACATAAGAAACTTCATCGTCCTTCTTCTTATTCCATTATTGGATGCTGATCGGGATGTTGTCCCTAACAACAACTCTGCACTAATGTACAAATTGGTCTTTGGTCCGCTTGGGAGCAATCCGTTGGCCATCTAGAGTGACTTCTTCGATCGTCAACCTTTCATGCTCGCCCAACCTTTTCTTTGGGCCTTGTCCCTTTATAGAAGTTTGGCTCGATCAGGAGGGCTAAAAGAAGAAGGAAGCGTTAATATATGTACATACAAAAAAATTAATGCATCTAGTTAGCAGAGGCTTAATTAATATATATACCTCGCCGGACTTTGCAATAGTTAAGGCTCCAACATTGGCGGAGCCGTCATCTCCTCCCTCCTCCATTCGATCATCGGAGCTGTCATCCTCTCTTCCCTCACCATAGGTGTCGCCGAGAAAGGACAAGGTGATATCATCACCTTCGTCGCGGATTATATCCCCCAACAACTCTTCTTGGTCTAAGTGTCTGTCGTGTTCCATAGTTTCTACAAATATTACAAGATGACAACATACAACCATGAGAGATGGATTAGTCGCAAACATAGACCTAATCACAACAAGGAATCATATGCATACGAGCAATGGATTAGTGGAAAACATCATGAAGTTGACAAGTTTTATAACAGTCAGCTTCAGACGATCGTCGAGGACTCCTCCCCCTCATGTCTGATCAGTCGTCCTATCTTTCGGTAGAGGATACTTTGCGGACCTCCCCTCTCATGCATGTCCAACGTGCAAATCATGTTTTCATATGCCTCAAAATCGAAGTTATCGGGGTTATGCTTTAACGACCCCCCTCATGTCGAAGTTACGACGATATTTGTACAACATGAATACAAGATTTGTACACAAGATGAATACAAAATGAATACCAGATTAATACACAAGATGAATACACAATTCAACAAATGAACCAACCATCATCCTATGAACAACTCAATATACAACAAATGGACACCTTTTGTCGAACATCAGAGGGACTAACAGGGACCAACTCCACGGACATGCAACACCACAACCTGTAATTCCATCGAGTGAAAAAAATTAGGCAAACCCAAGTATGCCACTAGACCTAAAGATCATGGCAAGATTGTAGCTAGATACCAATTTGAAAGCAAGTTTCAGACTTAGAGGAAAATAGCATGGCATTGTAGCTAGATACCAATTTGAAAAGATTTGAACATGCTACAAAATTTCTACATGGCAACAAATGGCATGACATGAATGTGCATGTAACACATGGAAAAACATGCTTACTTAACTAATTCAAATGACCCCTAGATCAATGGCAATCATCATGATCAAGTTGACAAGAATTAACAGATTTTCAGACTTAGTGATATTTGCATAGAGTGGCAGAAAATAGATTCATGATGCAACTTTTGAGGCAAGTAAAATATATGCTACAACAGTTTTTCATGAAAACAAATAGCATGGCAAGCATGTAGTAATTACCCTCAACAAAACACCCTTACTGATCGTGATCCAAAGATGTACAGATTTGTTGCATACCTCAAGGCAAAATTCAAAGTATTAATACTACCAGTTTCAGACTTGGAGGAAAATAGCATGGCATGGCAGAAATGAATAGATAGCAAGTTTACAAGCTTGTAGCACTCACTACAGCTCCTAACATGGCATGAACTATAATCTACTAGCAAGATGACATCAAAATGCCCCTACTTCATGTCCAAAGATTGCCCAAAAGATGCTTGCATTAAAACATTCAAAAAGACAAAATGAACTCTAATGCAAAAAATGGTCTTTGATTTGCAAAGGAGCTATATTCTCCCCAATTCTTTTGCATCCACAAAAATTACTCCATCTATTTGACAGTACCCACAACCCATTCCACCAAAAACATTTGGTTCCATAGTTCAATTTTTTTTCAAATTTCATCCAGTTCAAATTAGGACCAGATTCAAACTCCATGGTCAAAGCCCAACTTAAATTGCTCCAAAAATTCTGACACTTTGCGAGACTCTCTTTTGTGCATCAACACCTCACCACAAAAATTCTCAAAAAATCCTAAGATTCCTAGAGCCCTCTGGCATTTCATCATACACTTGATATGCACTGTCAAAAAATTCAAAAGCTTGCCAAAACAGTACTAAAATTCATACGTTGCCACAACTTGACATTACTAAAACTTGCCATATTACTTCTACAGAAACTTGTTCTCCCTAAGCCAAAAATTTGACAGAAACTTGGCAGAAATAGAGGGGGAAAAGAGTGCTCACCGAGGAGCACACGAAGGCTCATTGAGGGACTAGTAGCAGCAGACGACAACGGGGTCGTTGAGGAGGGCCGGCGAGGAGGTCCGGCCAGCAACGAGGACGGGCGGCTCTCGGGGGCGCGGCGATGCTTGGGGAGGTCCGGCATGCATGGGACAATGAGCGAGCGGGCTTGGGGACAATGTCGGGGCAGGGATCGGGGATGGCGTCGTGGGCATTGACGAGGAGCGTGCTCGGGAAGGTGACGGCGAGGTTCGGCAGCCTAGTGGCGGCGTTGTGGTCTTTGGCACAGTCAGGGGAAACTGCAGATGACTTTTGGAAATTTTCCTAAGTCCTGATTATATACCCCACCCTTTAGTCTCGGTTGGTGGCTCCAACCGGGACTAAAGGCCCCCCTTTAGTCCCGGTTTCTTGTCGTATGCAGGTCGTGCTATGTGAATTCTCCTGCTAGTAGGCGGTTTTTTTTTGCATATGTTATGTCAATTTTTTGACCTTCTTCAATTTTTTGGTTTTAATTATAAAGTTTCTTTTAAACAGATGCATACATTCCTAGTTTTCAGTTAATTCTTTTTGCTATTGAAATTTTGAACAAAAAAGACTATGAAAATTTTAGTTGAATAAATTTTATATAATTTTAAGTTAATACTATTTTAATCATAACTAGAGGGCATGTCCTCTTGGATAGACAATATTTAATTTTCCAATAATTTCCATGCTACCTTCTCATTAGATAGTACCTCCTTGGTTGTCCCCCCAACAACCATTTTTATGTATTTTGATACCCTTATTTATTAATGAAAAAATGACTCATAGTAGGGGGTTTACCCTACTGTTCTTTGGTCACAAGAATATTATAAAATAATTTTTGTTAACCTAATAATGTTATATTTTATTTTCTATTAAGTTATTAGTTTAACCTAATCATTTTTGTTAACCTAATTTATTTTGATGCATAGACAATTTTTTGGTTTAATTCTAAAGTTTTCTTTTAAACAGATGCATACATGCGTAGTTTTCATTGAATTCTTTTTGCTATTAAAGTTTTAACCAAAAATACTTTATGAAAATTTTAGTTGGATAAAATTTATATATTATTTTGATCATAACTAGAGTTTTATAAAATCTTTTTAGTTGATTCTTTTTGGTATTAGAGTTTTATAAAAGCCGGCACAAATGTTCTATATTAAGGAGATAGACCCGTACTATGAATCTTCTAGAAGATTCGTAGTAAGAGTCCATGTCCTTTACAAAGGATGCATTGATGTCAGAAGCTTATCCCTTATGGACGACCTAGATATTTAAGGTGGTTGACTAGCTTGTCACCTGGCGAGGTGGGACTAAATACGGGTGTGAAAATGTGTCATAGGCCTTTAGTCCCGGTTGGTGCCGCCAAAGGGACTAAAGCTAGGTTTTAGTTTAGTATTTTCTGTTAACCTAATAATGTTATATTTTTCTTTTCTGTTAAGTTATTAGTTTAATATTTTTCTTTTCTGTTAAGTTATTAATTTAGTATTTTTCTTTTTTGTTAAACTAATATGCACCATTCAAAGCCACATCATCAATTTTCAACCCTTTTCTGACTTCATTTGCTATTTTCATGGATTTGATGATTTATTTTGAGCTAAATGACCCTGAAATTGAAAAGCACTACAAATGAACTCTGAAAAGGTTGACACTTGGCATGGTATCATAATTTCACCCACATAGCATGTGCTAAAAAGTTTAGATAGTTACGACAAAACCGGATGCACTTCGTGTACAAACTGGACAATCTCTTCCGAAGTATCAAGGTTTCAGACGAAAACTCATCTATTAAAAAGGGATTTCATTTTTTGACATGTAACTACAGTGATATTCTAGATCAAATCCATCATCAGAATAGTTGTGGAGCATAACTATGGCTTTCAACCCAGAATCAAAGGTGCAAAATATTCGGTTATGTTGTAGATGTTGAACAGTTATTTGAACAATCGTACAATCTGATATGTTGTCTTCACTAGAGAGAAAGTCTTCACTTTCTCTTCGCATGTGTACCTTGCTTATTGCGCCGTAACAATGGATAATCTTCATCATTTAACATGATGCTTGGGTCAGTCTTCACTTTGAAGGGAGGAATTTCATGAAACTTTTCATAATCTTCAGACATGTCTGTCTTGTCCACCACTCCCATGATGTTTCTTTTCCCTGAAAGAACTATGTGGTGAATTGGCTCATTGTATGATGTATTCGCTTCCTTATCTTTTCTTTTCCTTGGTTTGGTAGACATGTCCTTCACATAGAAAACCCGCGCCACATCATTGGCTAGGACGAATGGTTCATGTGTGTACCCAAGATTGTTGAGATCCACTGTTGTCATTCCGTAATGCGGGTCTACCTGTACCCCATCTCCTGTTAGATTGACCCATTTGCACTGAAACAAAGGGACCTTAAATTCACGTCCATAGTCAAGTTCCCATATCTCCTCTATATAACCATAATATGTGTCCTTTGCCCTATTGGTGTTTGTTGCATCAAAGCAGACACCATTGTTTTGGTTGGTGGTCTTTTTATCTTGGGCAATCATGTAAAATGTATTCCTATTTATCCCGTACCCTTGGTAATTCAATACAGTCGAAGATGGTGTCCTGGCCAACAAGTACAACTCATCTCCAACAATGTTGTTACCCAAGAGATGTGTTTGCAACCAACCGCCGAAAGTCCCGATGTGTTCACGTGTAATCCAGGCGTCAGACTGTTCCAGGTGTTTGGAGCGTAGAATATTCTTGTGTTCATTGATATATGGGGCCACCAAGGTAGAATTCTATAGAACTGTGTAGTGTGCTTGCGCCCAAGAATGCCCGTCCCTACATATTATTGAATCTGCTCCTAGCGTGCCTTTTCCACTCAGTCTCCCTCATGCCACGATTGGGGAACACCAATCGGCTTAAGGTAAAGAACAAAGTCAACAAAAACGCAATGACCTCCTTTGTTTCATGGCCTTTGGAGATGCTTCCTTCTGGCCTAGCACGGTTACGAACATATTTCTTTAAGACTCCCATGAACCTCTCAAAGGGAAACATATTGTGTAGAAATACACCGAGAATGAAAATCTCGTCGACTAGGTGAACTAGGACATGCTTTATAATATTAAAGAAGGATGGTGGGAACACCAACTCGAAACTGAGATGACATTGGACCAAATCATTATGTAACTTTGGTAGGATTTCTGAATCGATTACCTTCTGAGAAATTTCATTGAGGAATGCACATAGCTTCACAATGGCTAATCGAACATTTTCTAGTATAAGCCCCCTCAATGCAACTGAAAGCAGTTGCGTCATAATCATGTGGTAGTCATGAGACTTTAGGTTCTAGAATTTTTTTTCTCTGGGATATTTATTATTCCCTTTATATTTGACGAGAAGCCAGACAAGACCTTGATACTGAGCATGCATTCAAAAAATATTTCCTTCTCTGCTTTGGTAAGAGCGTAGCTGGCAGGACCTTGATACTGCTTTGGATGCATGCCGTCTTTTTTGTTCATACGTTGCTGGTCCTCCCGTGCCTCTGGTGTATCTTTTGTCTTCCCATACACGCCCAAGAAGCCTAGTAGGTTTACGCAAAGATTCTTCATCATGTGCATCACATCGATTGCAGAGTTGACCTCTAAGTCTTTCCAATAGGGTAGGTCCCAAAATATAGATTTCTTCTTCCACATGGGTGATTGTCCCTCAGCGTCATTCAGAACAGATTGTCCGTCGGGACCCTTTCCATAGATTACTTGTAAATCCTTGACCATATCAAGTATATCATCACCAGTACGGAGTACAGGCTTCTTCCGGTGATATGCCTCACCTTTGAGATGCTTGCCTTTCTTTCTTAAGGCATGCTTGGTCGGAAGAAATCGACGATGTCCCAAGTACACATTCTTCTTGCATTTGCGCAAATATATACTTTCAGTCTCATCTAAACAGTGTGTGCATGCGTGGTACCCCTTTTTTGTCTGTCCTGAAAGGTTACTAAGAGCAAGACAATCATTGATGGTTACAAATAGCAATGCCCGTAGGTCAAATCGTGCTGCTTGTGCTCATCCCACACACGTACACCTTTTTAGCAATGCCCGTAGGTCAAATCTGAACATACATTTCAACCGTGGTATTATAGGAGCATACCATATCACCTTGGCAGGAACCCTCTTCTTCGGACGATCACCCTCAACATCACCAGGGTCATCTTGTCTGATCTTATACCGAATGCACCTCATACCGGGCATGCATTCAAATTCTCATACTCCTCACCGCGGTAGAGGATGCAGTCATTAGGGCATGCATGTATCTTCTGCACCTCTAATCCTAGAGGGCAGAGAACCTTCTTTGCTTTATATGTACTGTCAGGAAATTTGTTATCCTTTGAAAGCTTCTTATTCATTATTTTCAGCAGCGAACCAAATTCCTTGACAAATACACCATTCTCTGTCTTCCATTGCAGCAATTCCAGTGTGGTACTGAGCTTTGTGTTGCCATCTTCGCAATTTGGGTACAACCCTTTTTTGTGATCCTCTAACATGCGCTCGAACTTCAACTTCTCCCTTTCAGTTTCGCATCCTCTCTATGCATCAACAATGACCCGACGAAGATCATCATCGGGCACATCTGGTGTCTCTTGATCTTCAGCTTCCCCCTCTTCTTCAGTAGTATCACCGTATTCAGGGAACATAGGATAGATTTCATCATCCTCTTCTTCTTCGTTGTCTTCCATCATAACGCCTCTTTCTCTGTGCTTGGTCCAAACATTATAGTGTGGCATGAAATCCTTCTCAAGCAGGTGGAAGTAAAGGGTTTTTGACGAAGAGTGATCCTTCATATTCCCACAGACAGTACATTCACAATACATAAAACCATTCTACTTGTTTGCCTCAGCAACCTCGAGAAAATGATGCAGGCCGATAATGTACTCGGAGGTGCGTCGGTCACCGTACATCCATTGTCGGTTCATCTGTGTGCATTATATAATTAAGTGTATTGAAAACCATTACAGAACATCATGAATAGACAAATGACCAAATTAATACAAGTTCATCATCACATTAAAACCAAACTACAGTAGTGATCAAATGTTATTACTGAAAAAATAAATACATAAAGTTCATACATAGTTCTCATAGAACAACATAAAACTCTCTAGAGCATCTAATTAAAACATACATTGAAACTAACATACAACTATGTAAGACATTTAAATGCAAAAACAAATGCGCGCGATCAAAATCGCAACTAAGGTAACAATTGATCCAACAGCCTAATTATACCTAGCCTCATTATCAGTGGCAGATTTTCTAATCTTTCTAATCTCCAAGCGCATTGCATCCATCTGGATCTTGTGATCATCGACGACAACGACAACATGCAACTCCAATTTCATCTTCTCCTCTTCAATTATTTTCAATTTTTCTTTCAAATAATTGTTTTCTTTTCCAACTAAATTTAACCTCTCGACAAGAGGGTCGGTTGGAATTTTTGGTTCACATACCTCGTAGATAAAAACATCTATATCACGTTGGTCGGCATAATTGTCATAAATACTAAATGAAACAAATAGTTATAAAAGATACTATACCACATCCGAATCATAGGCCGAACGAGAGCCGACGGGGGCGGATACCAAAACCATGGTACTATATAATAACAAACAGTAATAGAAGCAAGAAAATTATACAAGTAGCTATCTAAATCATACAAGTAAGAATTTTTTTCCTTTTAAAAAGAAGATAAGAACAAGAGGCTTACCATGGTGGTGCCGGCGACGAGATCGCCGTGGGCGATCGACGGTAGTGAGGACTGTGATAGGGACGGGACGACACCCTACACATGTGCAAACTGTAAAAAGTTAATTTGAGCTCAAATTATGCATCTAAATTAAAACAACTCCCACATAGACACCTCCACTAAAATCCCCAAACCACTCTACTTCTAGAGCATTTGAAATGAGCTAAACTAGAACTGAGAGATGAATGGATGAAGTTGCTAACCTCTTAGAACATTTGGATAGTTGGTGCACCGCCAAACCTAAACAAATCTTGGGGAAAATGTAGCTTGGAGGTCGAGCTTGGAGAGGAATAAACTTAAGTGTGGCTCGGGCATTTTATCAAACACCTCATGTGCATAGGAGGTGAGAACAGAGTAGCACAGATCTCCTACACGCCGGCCGGCCAAAAACAGAGGAGTGAGCGTGCAAGGGTGAGCAT
>NC_041381.1:153509770-153538668 GCF_002162155.2 Triticum dicoccoides
TGTCTAGAACGGGAACTGAAGACTGACCTTTAGTCCCGGTTCCAGACACCAACTGGGAATAAAGGGATTGTGTCAGGAGCGAGGCCCGTTAGTCCCGGTTGATGGCTGCCCCTTTAGTCCCGGTTGGTGGCTAGAACCAGGACTAAATGTCCCAGCCGAATCGGGACTGGTGCCTGCCGAGGCCCGACCGGCGTCCTAACCGCTGGGACCGGGGCTGATGCTCCCATTAGTCCCGGTTCGTAACACGACAGGGACTGTTGCTCTGATCGGGCAAAAATCAATGCCCGGTTTTCTACTAGTGTACAGTACTGGACACAGTGCAATTTGGGAGGAATTGGGATATCATTTGGCGGTGACGGACCTGGGGGATTAAGGTAATGGATGTGTCACTGAGACCCAAAGGAAGATCACCACCATTCAAACAACCAAGTACTGCCGATGTGACATCTTCCTTCAACAAATTCTAGTGCTTCTGGAAGAAGCCTGCCGTGAACCCATCAACCCCCTGGAGCCTTGGATGGTGACATTTGGAATAGAGCACCATGGATCTCCTATGCTTCGAATGGCTTGTCTAAAAAAAATATTCACCTCCGGTGAAAACTTCACTGGAACCTAATTCAACAGCTCGCTCATATCATGGCCATCTTGGGAGGTGTATAAATTTTGATAGAACGACTGTATTTCAGCTTTGTCCTCCTCGTTGTTTGCACACACTGAACCACCAGCCCTTTTGAGGCCACTTATTTTATTCATACGTTGTCGCTGCTTAGCTTATGCCTAGAAATACCTGGTATTGCGTTCACCCTCACGAAGCAAGCTAACTCTGGAATGCTGACGCGCTCGCGCTGCCTCCAGGGGGCGGCTCAGGCGAACCCTAGCCATCGCCGCCCCCGACCCGTCCTTCCCAGCCGCCGCCGAAGGAAGCCGGCGAGCAAAGCTCGTCCGGCGGATGGCGGTGGCAGGCTCGCCCTTCATCCTGGGGGCGAACTCAGTCTGCGCGCGACGGCGATCCTGGGTGCCAGGCGTGCCGGCGAAGATAGGAAGCTGGAGCGGCGGCTCCAGGGCTTCTCGGCGGGGCTGCGCCTCCATGGCTGCCGGGGCAGCGTGGTGGCCAGCCATGGCGCGCGATGGCGGCGGATCTGGGCGACCCCTGCCTAAATTTGTCCTGCTGTGGGTGGCGGCCCGTGGTGTCGCTGACGCATGGCTACGCGTCCGGGGCGGTTCTCCACTCCGGCGAGTGGAGTGGTCATCGGCGCGGCAGGCGCGTCGGGTCTGGGTGCGGCCAGATCTATGGCCGGCGTTGTCGGGATCGGCTTGTTAGGCTGTTGATGCGCGCAGACGGTGGGAGCTGGGTGGGTTCTAGTGCCAAATCTAGCCGCAGTCATCCGACCCTGGTCGGTGGGCTTCTCTCCTGCGGGTTCCTGACGGTGTCGGCCTGGTTGCCGGGACCCTGTCCGCGGGTGAAGCTGGTGGAGGAGATCCAGATTCCGGGAAACGCCTTGGTCGGCCCTGGCCGGCCTCGTCGACGACGTCGCTCAAGGGCGCCGCTTTTCTTCTTGGAGACGTCGGTCTATGTCTGCTCCTTCATTTCCCCGCTCTCTGCCTCTCGGGTGAATACCCTAACTCTATTGGGCGGCGGCGGCGTCCTTGACGCCGTGACCTTCCTGAAGGCGTCACCTTGAGGGCTAAGTGGCGGTGGGCACTGTGTGGGTCCTTGACGGTTGCTGGTGATGGGCACTGCTTCAGGGGAAACCTTAGGATATAATTTTTCAGATCAGACGATGGCGGTATTATGGTGCCATTTCTCTCCTGGGAGCATCGTTTGTGGAGCAGCGCTGGAAGATACAGGCAGAAGGTGAAGCTGGTCCGTCTTGCACGGAGCTTCGGTGGAGCTGTCAAGTCATGCCTGGCCGACAGGTGCTACTCTGAGTCATGCCTGGTTGGTAGGTGCTACGCACGATAGATCTTCCATAGTCTTTGCATCTGGATGGACGAGCGCAGGGCGATGGCACCGTTAGGCGCCGTGGTGGCGTAGACAGATGTCCGGACTGGCAAGGATGATGTGGATCTCTCTCCTGAAGATGGGCCAGTGGTCCGACGAAGATGTCGGCTTCTAAAACGTGTGCATGTGGTGTGCGCTTTAGGTCTGCTGCACCGACTGTTAGTCCCGATACGTTATGTGGATGGGTCGGTGATGACACTGGTTTTAGATATGGGAAGTGAGAGCACTCCTCATTATCGAATTTGTAGGTGTGAGTGGTGGCTTCGGGTGATTTGATGTATGTTTTTGTCAGACCTTTATGGAATAATTAATAAAGATGGCTGCATGCATCGACTGGTGCAGAGGCCGAGGGTTTAACCTCCTTTTCAAAAAAAAAGATATCCTCCTGCTTAAGAGCCACATGGTTTAGCTGTTGTTATATTTTCTTCCTCTGAAGGACCACGCCCTATGGAAGCACTCCGAAGCTTGTGTAACTTCTGCTATAACAGACGTACTATATGTATACCGTATCATGGATTCTCTTGGGACTCTTCAACGCACTGTTGTTACTGCTAGCTAGAACTCATTAGCTTCTAAAGATATACTATATGTATACCGTATTAGTTTTTATACATACGCTATTAATTTCTCAATATATACACGATTAATTTCTCAAGATTTCATATATATATGGAGATTTCTTATTATTACATGCATTTATCTCAGGATACAAATTGTGTGTGTGTATATAAACTAAAGAATACGGTTGTCTTCGATATTACAACATGTATTAACTTGTCAAGATTATCTATACAAAATTTGCATCTACAAGATACAAATCTATCGCTAGTTGGCATTAGTTAGTGATTAGTTTCTAAAGATACAAATCTATATTTGACGAAAGGGCAGTAATATTAGAATGCATTAGTTAGTTTCCAAAGATACAAAATAGCATGTGGAGAGATATACACTAGCTAGTACGCATTAGTTTCTTAAGATGGGTATGCATTAGTTTCTTATAAGCTGGGTACTAATCAGCAGTAATGCATGCAACCAAGCCTGTAGCAAAGGCCACGTTTTTGGATGGTGGCGTAGGACTGGAACGTTAATCTGGAGCCAAGCCTAGCCTCCAGTGACTAAGATCAAAAAAGTGATGAACATGAAACGGGCTAATGGAGGTTGGAGTGTGATAAATAATGAGCTTCTCTTGACCCGATGCCTCAATATGAACCGTCCGATCCAGGTTCCTGTGCATGGATGCGTGCTTTTCGCACCGCATGCAATTGGGATTTTTCTCATTTCTTTCACCTTCATTTATTCTGGTATAAGGGAAACGTGCAATGCCCACGACCTTGACAGGTTTGTGACATCCCACGGACGGATTGACCGCGCCACGAAAATCGAGGTTGGAGTGATAAATAATGAGCTCCTCTTGACCCGATGCCTCGATATGAACCGTCCGTTCCACGTTCCTGTGCATGGATGCGTGCTTTTCGCGCCGCGTGCAATTGCGATTTTTTTCATTTCTTTCACCTCATTTTATTCTGGTACAAGGGAAACGTGCAATGCCCATGACCCCGGCAGATTTGTGACATCTCACGGATGGATCGGCCGCGCCACGAAAATCGCTCAAAGTAGTTGAGCCTACCAGCAAAAAACGCTAACATAAAAAGGCTTTTCATGGCAGCCGAAAAACATCCCACAGTAGCATAACAGATAAATGCTTCCATGGCAGCCGAATGTTGCCATGGTAGAGAAAACTAGACACATACAAGATTTATTCTAACACTGGTGGTGTGATGGTGGTGGGGGAAGACGGAGACGGGACGGTCCAACAGTAGATGAGGTTGCGGCGGAGGCATTGTGGCCGCTGGGGGGCTTGCGCTTCTTGTTGTTCATCCAGTTCCTGAAGACTTTCTTGCTGACGCCGATGTCGTGGCATCTTGCTTCGATGAAGTCCTTGTCGCGCTTCTGCAGGCGCCACCCCAGGTGCTCCGACAGCTCCTCCATCTGTAGCTTCTGGTCGGTGGTGAACGTGGTGCGGGACCGCTTCCTCTCCGACGTAACCCCATGGGGCGGTGGCGCCGTCGCCGGTGAGAGCTGGGCGGGGAGCCTCTGGATCTGCAGTGCCCTCGGTAGGAAGTTATGTTGCCCAGAAGAGATGCACGCGGGAGGCTGCTGCGTCACCTGCACTGGATGGTACACGGGTGGAGGTTGCAGTGGTTGGTATCAGAGTCGACACCCGGGAGCCGGTCCTCCGGCGTCTCCTCCTTCCTGCGCTGCGGCAGGCCATGGAGCACGGTCTCCACCATGGGCGCCAACGGCGGTGACCTCTCCGTCATCACCTTGCGGTGGAAGCTGCGGTGGCAGCCGCAGGCTGCACACTTGTACGACGACGCGTCGGCGGGGTTGAGGTCCCCCAGCGGCATCCACTCCCCGCAGCCATCCACGACATGCCCACCGCTAGCCAGAGCGTGGTTCCTGCCGCACTCGTTGTACTTCACCTCTTGCACCGTGGGCGCCACGGCCGCCTGCCTCTTGACAGAGCCGCTGGGGTACTTGACGTCCATGGCCTCCGCGGTGTCACTTGCTTGACAAAGATTACACAGTAGGGAGAAAAAACAAAATTAGTACTCTGAGAATGCTATTTTTGAAGCATTTTTGGAGTGCCTATATTTTTTTACCCAAAGAATTGTGAATGTCATCTCTTCGCAAAAACTTATGTGTAAGGAGAAGTGGAGAACACTTAAGAATGTTTCTCTCCAAAAAACTTCAACTTTTTTTTGCTATTGTTCAGAATTTACTACGCGTGTCCATCTACGAGCAGAATGACACTTTCACATCTCCTCTTGCATCACTATGGGCTAATGTTAACTACGCGTTAACTTGCAAGTAAAATATCCTTGCAAAAAAAAATGCAAGTAAAATACATAGGTGGACTGTCAAAGAGAGCAAGAATATTTTTTAGAGATAGACTAACAACGCCAGATGACTTTGAAACTCTTATGGCTGTAATCATTACCCGTGTAGTTGGTGAGTGGAGGGAATTATTTTTCAAAGAATTCTTAGAGATAGATCACTAGAACTCACACCCTACCTGAACTCACACCCACCCTTTCGTAGATGGACACACAGCCTCGAACCCGCCGTTGGTTGTGTCACGTCCAGTGGTCCAGATGTATGGCTCAAGCTAGAACTCTTTTTTTTTCGGGGAATGCTAGCTAGAACTCGTTGGTCTAAAGATATACAATATGTGTATATATATACACCATATTAATTTATATATGTATACTATTAATTTCTCAATATATACATGATTAATTTCTCAAGATTTACCAGAAATATATACGTGTTTATTTGGAGATTTCTCATTATGACATGCATTTATCTTAAGATAGAAACCGTATATACATAGATATATATCCAATATAAATTAATATGGTTGCATTTATCTCTAATTTATCTATATACAATTGTCATCTATATTATGGCATGCATTAATTTCTCTAGATTATATATACAAAAATCGCATATGTAAGCAGTGATGGGAGATGAGACAAAAGAGATATGCACTATCGCTAGGACGCATTAGTTCGTTATTAGTTTCTAAAGATACAAATCTATATTTGATGAAAGCGGAGTAATATTAGGATGCATTACTTAGTTTCTAAAGATACAAAATAGCGTGTGGAGAGATAAACACTAGCTAGTACGCATTAGTTTCTTAAGATGGGTACACATTATAGTAGTTTCTTACAAGATGGGTGCTAATCAGCAGTACTGTATTTCGCAAAAAAAAAATCAGCAGTAATACATGCAGCCAAGCCTATAGAAAAGGGCACATTTTTGGATGGTGGTGAAGGGCTGGACGTTAATCTGGAGCCAAGCCCTAGCCTCTAGTTACCAAGATCAGAAAGGTGATGACATGAAACAGGCTAATGGAGGATGCGGTGTGATAAATAATGAGCTCCTCTTGCGTGGATGCACGTTTTACACAATAAAAAGTGATCGGTGTAAATGTACTCCAATGTTAAACACGCATTGAGGTACTGGACTATGATTGATCATCTATGTATGGATTGGACTTGCACCTGATGGCTGGTACGAGTGAAGAATACTTGCAGTGCAAAGATGTGTTGAGGTCCAATATGAACAGTACTTGTATTATCCAAACAGGCACCATATGAAAGGTCAGCTGTAAGAAGAGGCATTCTGTGAATGGACTTAAAAAATGGAAGGAAAACTCTTAGTCCCTCTGTTCTATAAACGAATCTTTTTGTCTTTTAACATGAAAGCCAGCATTAAGCATGTTGTTTAAAATCACATTAGTTCCATGGATTTGTTAAAAACATGTGAACACCAATTTATTTCAGAAGAAACGCGCGAACACCAAAAAGAGATGATAGACATAAGACGAGTTAACTAACCACTAGATTGGGTGAAGCGGGAAATTTTCTAGTTGATGGTGCTCTCCATTCCCTCCCCTTACACGTGGTGCTTTCCATGTATAATTTGTATTTTTCGAAAGCCAAATCCGAAGATCTTCCCCTCTAGGGCATCTGGAGTTCAAAAGGGTGCATAGTTATGTATTAGATCGGTTGTCTTACAAAAAAACTTTAGAGTAATTGATGATAGATTGTACATAATTTAACTAACCAATAGAAGGGCGAAGGGAGAGCTTTCCAAACCGATGGTGATCTCCGTCCCCTCCCCTTACTCGTCGCGCCCTTCCATATATAGTTTTATGTTTGTCGAATTCCAGATCTGAAGATCTACCACTCCAAGGCATCCAGAGTTTAGTGGGGGCGCGGTTATGTATTAGATCAGTGTCTTACCAAAAGAATAAGAGTAATTGATGATAGACATGAGATGAGTGAACTAACCTCTGGATCGGGGTGCAGGGAGAACCTTTTGAATCGATGATGATGTCCATCCCCTCCCCTTACTCTTCACGCCATTCTTGTTTTCTCTTTGTCGAAAATCAGTTGGAGATCTTTCCTCCAAGGCATCCAGAATTTAGTGGGGGCATACTTATGTGTTATATTAGTTATTGAAGGAATATACATAGCGGCGATGGTAGCGATAGTGAGCATGGTCGATGGGCTATAGTATTGGAGACGCTACGAAGGAGAATATCTAGTGTTGGTACCGACGATGCAAGATTATCCCCGTACTAGGTGGTGAGTTTAGTTGTGTTGCCTTTTATGCTAAGACGGCGTGAGGGGAGGGGGAAATGTAGTGGCTATAAATCGGAAGGTAGCATTGAGATTGGTAGTAACGGTAGGACGCGGTTGACTCGGGAGTATGCCAAGCGGGACTTTCTCCATGCCTCTATCTGATTTGTCACCATCACCACAGGCACATCCCTACAACGCAGGTACATGGGATGTGTTAGGGCACATGGTACACTTTGCTAGCACAAACACATTCTACCGCACAACCAAGAACGTACTGCAGGGGATACATCACGAGATCAAGTTTTACCATAGACGTTCAGTCACGGCAGTGGAAGGAGAGATAGCGATGTGTGTCCCTGCCTCCTCCTCGCGGATCCCTCGTGTAGTTACTCGAGGTTCCCTCAAACTGTTTGTGAGAGCATCGCATTTGCAATGCCTCCAAGGTATCTGCACGTGCAGGGAGGAACATCCATCGATGGAACTACTAGCACTACAAAAAAGCACTTTCGTGATGATACGTGTTTGTCACAGTAGGTCATATTTTCTGTCATGCATGTGCATTCGTGACGATTTTATGACAAAATCAAGATAGTCATACTTGTGTTCTCATAGAAGTGTTCCATGACAATATTCAAATTATCATCGAGGAAGTATCCACTCCAATGATGATAAATGTCGTGTCATGGAAGTGCTTTGGTCAAGGGTAACCAACACGTGGCATCCATCATAACGGGTCGCCGTTAAGCTATTGGGTTCCGGTTTGGACCTGATAACCCGTTAACAGCCCAGACCAATGGGGATTCTCCACGTGTAAAATTGTCATTGTCCAAAGGAACCATGTGTTAGCTCGGCGTCGTGATAGATGTCATTCATCCAATGCATGAGACGGGCCTATGAAAAAGTGACATGTGGCACGACCCAACAGTGGCCCATTTAGGTTAAAAAGGTCAGCCCATTTGACTTTGTCAAAAGTTATCGGGCTGGCCCATTGAAAGCCTGTTAATGGCATGTTCGCATATAGCCCATTTACGGCCCGGGTACTCACGACCCATTATGGCCTTTCCGAATTTGGCCCAGTAGTGTCATATGGGCCGTCCAATATGATTCGAGCCCATTGTCACTTTTGGCCCTTGTATGGCTTGTGACATCTTTCAACCCATATAAAGCATTTTGTATCTCTGGGCCATTTAATGGCCCCTCGTGATTCTGGCCCATAATGAACAGTCAATTGCTTTGAACCCATTAAAGGCCCATGATTCAGTTGGGTCGTTTCCAGCATGTGTTATCTTTCAGCCTTCTAAGGGCCCATAAATTCTTGGGCTGATTTCTGCCACTCGATTACTTATGTTCCATTACTGGCTTGTTCCGCTAATGGGCCAAATTCAGCCCATGGTTACAATCGGTCAGTTTATGGCTCATTAATCCTTTGGGCCATTTTGAGCCTGTGATTACTTAACTGAGGATGTGTTGCATTCAGGCCTGTTACACTGTCCCATTATGGTCTGGGCCCATGAATGGACGATCTAATTTTGGCCCTTTCACGACCCATAATGCGGTCCGATATTAGTCTATGAATAGTACGGCCCAAGTATGGTCGATGTATCCTAAGGTCCATAGGAGGCCTGTCGTGGTAGAACATGATCACCTATGGGGCCATCAGCCCCTTCTCGTTCGGCAAGGGGGAGGGGGAGGGCGCATTGCATAAAGAGCGGAGGCCGTCGAACAGCATGGCAGTGGTGACGCGGGTCATTTTTACCCAGGTTCGGGCCGCTGTGAAGCGTAAAACCCTACTCCTGCTTTGGTGGATTGATGGAGGGACCGTGAAGAACGTGCATCGCTCAAGCCCGGCAAGATCGCCTTGGGGAGAGCAGCTACACGCGTATGAGTACACCAGGGTCTGAATCCTTTCTAAGGTTGCCACGGTCCTCCTTTTATAGGCCAAGGTGTTATCACAATGGCAAAACGGTCATTATCCAGTGATTAGATAGCAAACAGTGCTATCATACCTAACTCTGGCAGTTAGGACAAACCGCATTAAATGCACTGCTATGTGTCACGCTGTGGAGGTGGCCCGTGATACGTCTCCGATGTATCTATAATTTTTTTTATTGTTCCATGCTATTATATTATCTATTTTGGATGTTTTATATGCATTAATATGCTATTTTATATTATTTTTAGGACTAACCTATTAACCTAGAGCCCAGTGCCATTTTCTGTTTTTTCCTTGTTTTTGAGCTTCGCAGAAAAGGAATACCAAACGGAATAAAACTTCCGCGATGACTTTTGTTATACCAGAAGACACCCAGGAGACTTGGGGTTCAAGTCAAAAGAGCCACGAGGCGGCGGCAAGGGTGGAGGGCGCACCCAGGGGGTAGGGTGCGCCCCCTACCTTGTGGGCCCCTCGGTGACCCCCTAACCTAGTTCTTCCTCCTATATATTCACATATATTCCCAAACCACCAGAAGCATCCATGAAAATACTTTTCCACCACCGCAACCTTCTATTCCTATGAGATCCCATCTTGGGCCCTTTTCCCGAATCCTGCCGAAGGGGGATTCGATGACGGAGGGCATCTACATCAACCCTATTGCCCTTCTGATGAAGCATGAGTAGTTTACCTCAGATCTACGGGTCCATAGCTTGTAGCTAGATGGCTTCTTCTCTCTCTTTGATTCTCAATACCATGTTCTCCTCGAGGTTCTTGGAGATCTATCTGATGTAATCTTCTTTTGCGGTGTGTTTGTCAAGATCTGATGAATTGTGGATTTATCATCAGCTTACCTATGAATAGTATTTGAATCTTCTCTGAATTCTTATATGCATGATTTGATATCTTTGTATTTCTCTTCTAATTATTGGTTTGGTTTGGCCAACTAGATTGGTTTTTCTTGCAATGGGAGAGGTGCTTAGCTTTGGGTTCAATCTTGCGTGATTTCACCTAGTGACAAAGTAGGGGTAGCGAGACAGGTATTGAATTGTTGCCATCAAGAATAAAAAGATGGAGTTTACATCATATTGCATGAGTTTATTCGTCTACATCATTTCATCTTACTTAAGGCGTTACTCCGTTCTTTATGAACTTAACACTCTAGATGCATGATGTATAGCGGTCGATGTGTGGAGTAATAGTAGTAGACGCAAGCAGGAGTCGGTCTACTTGACACGGATGTGATGCCTATATTTCATAATCATTGCTTTGGGTATTGTCATAACTTTGCGCTTTTCTATCAATTGCTCGACAGTAATTTGTTCACTCACCGTATTATTTGCCTTCAAGAGAGAAACCTCTAGTGAAACCTATGGCCCCTATGTCTATTTTCAATCATATTAGTTTCCGATCTACTATTTTGCAATCTTTTACCTTCAGATCTATAAACCAAAAAACCCAAAAATATTGTATCTTTTGTTTAGTTTTATTTATCTCTCTATCAGATCTCACCTTTGCAGGTGACCGTGAAGGGATTGACAACCCCTTTATCGCGTTGTGTGTAAGTGTTTGATTGTTTGGGCAGGTACTAGTGATTTGCGCGTTCTTCTTCTACTGGATTGATACCTTGGTTCTTAACTGAGGGAAATACTTATCTCTACTTTATGCATCACCCTTTCCTCTTCAAGGGAAAAAACAACAAAAGCTCAAGAAGTAGCAGGAAGAATTTCTGGCGCCGTTGCCAGGGAGATCTACGCCAAGTCAAGATCTACATCAAGCCTACAAAGTGTTGGGGAACGTAGTAATTTCAAAAAAATCCTACACACACGCAAGATCATGGTGATGCATAGCAACGAGAGGGGAGAGTGCCGTCCACGTACCCTCGTAGACCGTAAGCGGAAGCGTTATGACAACGCGGTTGATGTAGTCGTACGTCTTCACGATCGACCGATCCAAGTACCGAACATACAACACCTCCGCGATCTGCACACGTTCAGCTTGGTGACGTCCCACGAACTCACGATCCAGTAGAACTTCGAGGGAGAGTTCCGTCAGCATGATGGCGTGATGACGGTGTTGATAAAGCTACCGACGCAGGGCTTCGCCTAAGCACCGCTATGATATGACCGAGGTGGATTATGGTGGAGGGGGGCACCGCACATGGCTAAAGATCAATGATCAACTTGTGTGTCCTTGGGGTGCCCCCCCTGCCCCCGTATATGAAGGAGCTAGAGAGGGAGGCGGCCGACCAGGTGGAGGGCATGCCAAGGGGGGAGTCCTACTCCCACTGGGAGTAGGACTCCTTCTTTCCTAGTAGGAGTAGGAGAAGGGGGAAGGAGGAAAGAGGGGGGAAGGAGGAAAGAGGGGGGAAGGAAAGGGGGCGCTGCCCCCCCTCCTTGTCCAATTCAGACTAGAGGGGGAGGGGGCGCGCGGCCCTGCCTTGGCCGCCCCTCCTCTTCTCCACTAAGTCCCATATGGCCCATTATACTCCCCGGGGGGTTCCAGTAACCCCCCGGTACTCTGGTATATGCCCAAACTTGCCCGGAACACTTCCAAAGTCCAAACATAGTCATCCAATATATCGATCTTTATGTCTCGACCATTTCGAGACTCCTTGTCATGTCCGTGATCATATCCGGGACTCTGAACTACCTTCGTTACATCAAAACACGTAAACTCATAATATCGATCGTCGCCGAACGTTAATCGTGCGGACCCTACGGGTTCGAGAACTATGTAGACATGACCGAGACATGTCTCCAGTCAATAACCAATAGCGGAACCTGGATGCTCATATTGGATCCTACATATTCTACGAAGATCTTTATCGGTCAAACCGCATAACAACATACGTTGTTCCCTTTGTCATCGGTATGTTACTTGCCTGAGATTCGATCGTCGGTATCTCAATACCTAGCTCAATATCATTACCGGCAAGCCTCTTTACTCGTTCCGTAATGCATCATCCCGCAATTAACTCATTAGTCACATTGCTTGCAAGGCTTATAGTGATGTGCATTATCGAGAGGGCCCAGAGATGCATTACCGAGAGGGCCCAGAGATACCTCTCCGACAATCAGAGTGACAAATCCTAATCTTGATCGATGCCAACTCAACAAACACCATCGGAGACACCTGTAGAGCACCTTTATAATCACCCATTTACGTTGTGACGTTTGGTAGCACACAAAGTGTTCCTCCGGTATTCGGGAGTTGTATAATCTCATAGTCACAGGAACATGTATAAGTCATGAAGAAAGCAATAGCAATAAACTAAAATGATCAAGTGCTAAGCTAACGGAATGGGTCAAGTCAATCACATCATTCTTCTAATGATGTGATCCCATTTATCAAATGACAACTCATGTCTATGGTTAGGAAACCTTAACCATCTTTGATCAACGAGCTAGTCAAGTAGAGGCATACTAGTGACACTATATTGTCTATGTATTCACACATGTATTATGTTTCCAGTTAATAAAATTCTAGCATGAATAATAAACATTTATCATGAAATAAGGAAATAAATAATAACTTTATTATTGCCTCTGGGGCATATTTCCTTCAGTCTCCCACCTGCACTAGAGTCAATAATCTAGATTACACAGTAATGATTCTAACACCCATGGAGTCTTGGTGCTGATCATGTTTTGCTCGTGAGAGAGGCTTAGTCAACGGGTCTGCAACATTCAGATCCGTATGTATCTTGCAAATCCATATGTCTCCCACCTGGACTTGGTCACGGGTGGAATTGAAGCGTCTCTTGATGTGCTTGGTTCTCTTGTGAAACCTGGATTTTTTTTGCCAAGGCAATTGCACCAGTATTGTCACAAAAGATTTTTGTTGGACCCGATGCACTAGGTATGACACCTAGATCAGATATGAACTCCTTCATCTAGACTCCTTCATTTGCTGCTTCCGAAGCAGCTATGTACTCCGCTTCACACGTAGATCCCGCCATGACGCTTTGTTTAGAACTGCACCAACTGACAGCTCCACCGTTAAATATAAACACGTATCCAGTTTGCGATTTGGAATCGTCCGGATCAGTGTCAAATCTTGCATCGACGTAACCATTTACAACGAGCTCTTTGTCACCTCCATAAACGAGAAACATATCCTTAGTCCTTTTCAGGTATTTCAGGATGTTCTTGACCGCTGTCCAGTGATCCACTCTTGGATTACTTTGGTACCTCCCTGCTAAACTAATAGCAAGGCACACATCAGGTCTGGTACACAGTATTGCATACATGATAGAGCCTATGGCTGAAGCATAGGGAACATTTTTCATTTTCTCTCTATCTTCTGCAGTGGTCGGGCATTGAGTCTGACTCAACTTCACATCTTGTAACACAGGCAAGAACCCTTTCTTTGCTTGATCCATTTTGAACTTATTCAAAACTTTATCAAGGTATGTGCTTTGTGAAAGTCCAATTAAGCGTCTTGATCTATCTCTATAGATCTTGATGCCCAATATTAAGCAGCTTCATGAGGTCTTTCATTGAAAAACTCTTATTCAAGTATCCTTTTATGCTATCCAGAAATTCTATATCATTTGCAATCAACAATATGTCATCCACATATAATATTAGAAATGCTACAGAGCTCCCACTCACTTTCTTGTAAATACAGGCTTCTCCAAAAGTCTATATAAAACCATATGCTTTGATCACACTATCAAAACATTTATTCCAACTCCGAGAGGCTTGCACCAGTCCATAAATGGATCGTTGGAGCTTGCACACTTTGTTAGCACCTTTCGGATCGACAAAACCTTCTGGTTGCATCATATACAACTCTTCTTCCAGAAATCCATTCAGGAATGCAGTTTTGACATCCATTTGCCAAAACCCCAAGAAGGCGAAGATCTTGACGAGTTCACTGGAGCATCCCATTGATGTTGTTCCTCTCGCAAGCATGCCATCTAAGGAACTTGTTCCTCATGGCGAAGAATATCAGATTCCTGAAGAATCTGCAGAAGAAGATCCCTCTGCTGCTTCCACAGAGCAGATGGATGAAGAAATTGAGGTTGAAGCTTTCACCTCAACCCCTCAGGTATCTTCACCAATGCCTCAGTTTACAGCTGAAGAGGCTGGCGTTGAAGAAATGGAAAAGGATGTGGACATTGGCTGCACCACTCCCGTGCTGAATGATGATTTCTGGGACAGACAACACCCCAACTCGCCTCTGTTCACACCGATCCAACAAATTTCTCAGTCCCCGGCTCCAACTGAAGTTCTCATGGGTTCTGAAGAAATTCATGCCACCCCTTACATTCCTGAAGAGATTCTAGCCACTAGTGCTAATGAACATGTTGCTGAAAAAATGGAGGCCCAGGCTGCCACTGAACCAGAAGCTGAAATTTCTCAGCCTGCGGCTCCTGAAATTGAAGTTCCGGAATTTATTTATCAGATCACTAACACTCCTCAGCCACAGCCGAAGAATCCATTCTCCAAGACTCCCAAGTTCAAGGAGGATGCCTTCTTCAATGAGCATGTATTCTTCACCGAATATAATCCATATGATTTTGCTCGTCTGAGGAGGAAGCGATTCTGGACTGCCGGCCAGGCAAACTTCTATTCTTCAGTGCTATTCAACAAAGACAAGGTCTTCGATCATGAGCATATTCCTCACCTGGATATAGAATCACTGCATTGCTTTGCGCCAGTCCTCACTGCCATTCATGATGCTGGCCTGCTCAATTTCTGCACTGACATATGCGATTGGAATGAAGAACTCATTCTTCAATTCTACGCGACGCTGCACATCACAGGAAATTCTGAAGATGTGAATTCATGGGTGTTGGACTGGATGACTGAGAACACACATTACAAGGCACTTTAACTGAATTGCTTCATGACATGCCAGTCAGTCCTTCCCCAGAAGGTGCGCGTCTGATATATTCTGAAACTGAGCTATCCGATCATTTCATGCCAGTGCTGATGAAGCCACTGAAGCCTGGACAAGCATCAAAGACCAAATTCCTTGTGAAGGAATTGCAGTATGTGTCGAGGACAGTCTATCGTATTCTGATGAAGACTTTGAGTCCAATCAAAGGCCACGACTCAAATGATGAGGAAGTCGTTGGCATCATGAAGAATCTGCTGTTCAACATCATGCACGGTATTCCCGTGAATTATCATGATTTATTCATGAGGACTCTAGCAAATGTCGCTATGTCCCCGTTTGAGCTGAAGCCTTATGCACCCTAGATCATGAGATTCCTCAGAACAAGGTCTTCACTCAACTACAAAGTTGATACGCTCAACCATGGCAGCTTCTTGCCCCCGATTGAAGTCCTCAAACGGACATTTTCCTCAGCTAATGAGAAGGGCAAGGCCACTGCTGTCATTGATGAGGGCATTCTTCCATTGGATGGACAGTTCCGCAAAGCTGCTTCATACTCCACCAATGATGATTCTTCCACTCATGATACTGCCGCAAATACTTCAAAGCAAAGTCCTCAGGCAACAGCTCCAAGGGTAATGACTGATCATGAGCTTCTCCTCAGTCTTCATCAGAAGGTGGATCGCAATCACAAATGGGTGAAACGCCAGTTTGGTTCCATTCTTCACAATATGACTGCCATTTATAATTCAGTGAAGAAGAACCATTACTACCTCAATGAAATGTTCAATCGCACCTGGGTTGTATTGTCTCACCTTTACAGTGAAGAGGATCTCAAGCAGATGGGTTTCAAGCAGGACTTCGACTGGGCTAAGCCTCCACCGAAGAAATTCAAGAAGGTCGAAGTTCCTCCCTTGGTGCCCAGTTCATATTCCTCGTCCCGCGACACTGATGAAAATGAAGATCTGGACGACACTGTGGCAGGCCCTACTCCAACCGACGACCCCAACAACGCTGGCGCTCCTCCATCGACTTCGTGAAGAAATTCTTCAGTGGCGTTAGTCCTCACTTTTCGTCCCTTATGGTCATTTGATGACAAAGGGGGAGAAATTTGAGTTAGTCTTCAAGCGGGTCTCTATATATATGGGCATTTTTTTAAGTTGCAACTCTCGCTCTTTTGAAGCTTTTGTTTATCGAGTTGTAAACTTAAGTCCGATGGTGACCTGATACTTTTGCTCTATTTTTCTGCATGCTATTTCCTCCTTAATCCTACGCACGCATGCTGAATTACATCAGTCACCATATTTCATCATGCATTTCAAATTCGTCATTTTGTATATTTAATGCGCGTATGAATTACAAGATATAGGGGGAGATCTCCATGATTCTACTCTTCAAGTGTGCATTGCTTCAAAAGCAAAATCCTCACTATGCACATCTTCAGGGGAAATTCTTCTATATCTTGCAAGTAAATTCCTCAATTTTGAGTACTTTCAATTCATATGTCTATCCCCGTTGAAAACTTAACCTATATTGTCATCAATCACCAAAAAGGGGGAGATTGTAAGTGCATCTAGTGCCCCTTAGTGATTTTGGTGTATTGAAGACTTATAGGTTAAAGGACTAATATGTTTGTGAGTGTACACAGGCTCTATAAGTCAATGAGGAGTTTGATATTTACAGTGAAAGTCAACCCCTAAAAATGAATGTCTTTGGCTGAAGACTTTGGTTCTCCTGAAGACTTTGAAAGTGAAGAAATTGGTGTGACCATGAAGACTCGATATTCATGCGAGGAATCTGAAGCGTGAAGACTTTTGTTTTCGTAGTTTCATTTTCTCTTTCTTGAGTCATAGGAAACACCGTACTGTTCAAGGGGGTTAAGGTAATACTAAGGAAACAGATTTCCAAGTGATGCTCATCTCAAAATCCTACACCTACCCAATCCTTCGAGTGAAGCCATTGGAAATCTCATATCAACTCAGTCAATTTCTTCAGTGACAGAGACGAAGATCTTCTGGTCTCTGAGGAATTTGTTCTGACTGAGGAGTTAGGAATTCGCCAGTGCGAATTGCCTACACAGTGAGGAACATGATAGCCCTGAGGAATTCGAACCTCAAAATATCCGACCGTTGTTGCGCGCCAGCTGTTCAAAATATCCTACCATCTAACGGTCATATCAGCTAAGGGCATTTATGTCTTATCATCTCGGGCTGCTCCCTAGGCTATAAATAGCCGCCCCCTACAACCACTAGCTGGTTGGCTGCTTCGAGAGAAACTCACACTTGTCATTTGAGAGCATCCCATCCTCCGAGGACTTTGAGAGAAAATCATCGAGTGAGGAAAACCCAAATCCCAAACCCAAACCTACAAACCCCAAAGTGATTGAGCATCACTGAAGAGATTGTTCCTGTGTGGAACCGACGCTTGTTACCTTTGAGGACTGTGTATCCTCCAGTCGGTTAGGCGTCATGGTCTGAGCATCCAAGAGGAATTGTGGATTGCTGAGTGACCGAGTCTGTGAAGGTTTGGAAGTCACTTGTGAAGACTTACCACTACTGTTAGGCGAGATTTGCGTGATCTTAGCTCAAGGAGATACGGTGAGGACTATGTGTCTGGGACTGTGTGTCCTCGAGTTTAAATACTCAGCCGCTCCAACCAGACGTACAACTGTCACAGCAGTTGGAACTGGTCCAACAAATCATTATCTTCACCAAGCCTACTGGTTCTATTTCCTCAACTCTTTCATTTCCTCAGTTATGTGTTGATGTACCTGATAATTACTGTTTGAAGACATTGACTGAAGACTTTCTCTAATTCGTCAATCCTATTTCTTCAGTCTGTTTGTCTTCATCCTGCTTATCCAGTGTTTACGCTTTCTGTACTCAGTGCTTGTCTTTCATTTCATCATGATGACTATGTTGTTACTCTATTTTGCTTATACATGAGTACTTATTCCGCTGCAAGTAATTCTTCGCTTAGGAGTTTCCTCACCTTGAAATTCCTCAGTGAAGATTTCTTAAAAATCGCCTATTCGCCCCCCCCCCCCTCTAGTCGACGTAACACACTTTCAAAAGTGAATGCAGCCATCTCTAAAGCATAACCCCAAAACGATAACGGTAAATCAGTAAGATGCATCATAGATCGCACCATATCCAATAAAGTACGGTTAAGACGTTCGGACACACCATTTCACTGTGGTGTTCCAAGTGGTGTTAGTTGTGAAACTATCCCATGTTGTTTCAAATGAAGACCAAACTTGTAACTCAAATATTCTCCTCCACGATCAGATCATAGAAACTTTATTTTCTTGTTACGATGATTTTCCACTTCACTCTGAAATTCTTTGAACTTTTCAAATGTTTCAGACTTATGTTTCATCAAGTAGATATAACCATATCTGCTCAAATCATCTGTGAAGGTAAGAAAATAATGATACCTACCACGAGCCTCAACACTCATTGGACCGCATACATCGGTATGTATTATTTCCAATAAGTCAGTAGCTCGCTCCATTGTTCCGGAGAACGGAGTTTTAGTCATCTTGCCCATGAGGCACGGTTCGCAAGCACCAAGTGATTCATAATCGAGTGATTTCAAAAGTCCATCAGCATGGAGTTTCTTCATGCATTTTACACCCATATGACCCAAATGGCAGTGCCACAAATAAGTTGCACTATCATTATCAACTTTGCATCTTTTGGCTTCAAAATTATGAACATGTGTATCATCACGATCGAGATTCAACAAAAATAGACTACTCAGCAAGGGTGCATGACCATAAAAGATATTACTCATACAAATAGAACAACCATTATTCTCTGATTTAAATGAATAGCCGTCTCGCATCAAACAAGATCCAGATATAATGTTCATGCTCAACGCTGGCACCAAATAACAATTATTCAGGTCTAAAACTAATCCCAAAGGTAGATGTAGAGGTAGCATGCCGACGGCAATCACATAGACCTTGGAACCATTTCCCATGCGCATCGTCACCTCGTCCTTAGCCAATCTTCATTTAATCCGTAGCCCATGTTTCGAGTTGCAAATATGAGCAATAGAACTAGTATCAAATACCCAGGCGCTACTACGAGCATTAGTAAGGTACACATCAGTAACATGTATATCAAATATACCTTTCACTTTGCCATCCTTCTTTTCCGCCAAATACTTGGGGCAGTTCCGCTTCCAGTAAGTAGTCCCTTTGCAGTAGAAGCACTCAATTTCAGGCTTAGGTCCAGACTTGGGTTTCTTCTCTTGAGCAGCAACCTTTTTGTCGTTCTTCTTGAAGTTCCCCTTCTTCCCTTTGCCCTTTTTCTTGAAACTAGTGGTCTTATTGACCATCAATACTTGATGCTCATTCTTGATTTCTACCTCCACAACTTTTAGCATCGCGAAGAGCTCGGGAATAGTCTTGTTCATACCTTGCATATTATAGTTCATCACGAAGCCTTTATAGCTTGGTGGCAGCGATTGAAGAACTCTGTCAATGACACTATCATCAGGAAGATTAACTCCCAGCTGAGTCAAGTGGTTATGGTACCCAGACTTTCTGAGTATGTGTTCACTGACAGAACTATTCTCCTCCATTTTGCAGCTGTAGAACTTGTTGGAGACTTCATATCTCTCAACTCAGGCATTTTCTTGAAATATTAACTTCAACTCTTGGAACATCTCATATGCTCCATGACGTTCAAAACGTCTTTGAAGTCCCGATTCTAAGTCGTAAAGCATGGCACGCTGAACCATCGAGTAGTCATCAGTTTTGCTCTGCCAAACGTTCTTAACGTCATTAGTAGCATCTGCAGCAGGCCTGGCACCCAGCGGTGCTTCCAGGACGTAATTATTCTGTGCAGCAATGAGGATAATTCTCAAGTTACGAACCCAGTCTGTGTAGTTGCCGCCATCATCTTTCAACTTAGCTTTCTCTAGGAATGCATTAAAATTCAAAGGAACGGTAGCACGGGCCATTGATCTACAATAACATAGACATGCAAAATAACTATCAGGACTAAGTTCATGATAAACTAAAGTTCAATTAATCATATTATTTAAGAACTCCCACTTAGATAGACACCCCTCTAGTCATCTAAATGATCACGTGATCCAAATCAACTAAACCATGTCCGATCATCATGTGAGATGGAGTAGTTTTCAATGGTGAACATCACTATGTTGATCATATCTACTATATGATTCACGTTCGACCTTTCGGTCTCAGTGTTCCGAGGCCATATCTGCATATGCTAGGCTCGTCAAGTTTAACCTGAGTATTTTGCGTGTGCAAAACTGGCTCGCACCCGATTTATGTGAACGTAGAGCTTATCACACCTGATCATCACGTGGTGTCTCGGCACGACAAACTGTAGCAACGATGCATACTCAGCGAGAAAACTTATAACTTGAAATTTAGTAAGGGGTCATCTTATAATGCTACTGCCGTACTAAGAAAAATAAGATGCATAAAAGATAAACATCACATGCAATCAAAATATGTGGCATGATATGGCCATCATCATCTTGTGCTCATGATCTCCATCACCGAAGCATCGTCATGATCTCCATCGTCACCAGCGCGACACCTTGATCTCCATCATAGCATCGTTGTAGTCTTGCCAACTATTCTTACTACGACTATTGCTACCGCTTAGTGATAAAGTAAAACAATTACATGGTGATTGCATTGCATACAATAAAGCGACAACCATATGGCTCATGCCTGTTGCCGATAACTTTGTTACAAAACATGATCATCTCATACAACAATTTATATCACATCATGTCTTGACCATATCACATCACAACAATCCCTGCAAAAACAAGTTAGACGTCCTCTACTTTGTTGTTGCAAGTTTTACGTGGCTGCTACGGGCTTCTAGCAAGAACCGTTCTTACCTACGCATCAAAACCACAACGATTTTTCGTCAAGTGTGTTGTTTTAACCTTCAACAAGGACCGGCCATAGTCAAACTCGATTCAACTAGAGTTGGAGAAACAAACACCCGCCAGCCACCTTTGTGCAAAAGCACGTCGGTAGAACCAGTCTCATGAATGCGGTCATGTAATGTCAGTTTGGGCCGCTTCATCCAACAATACCGCCGAATCAAAGTAAGACGTTGGTGGTAAGCAGTATGACTATTATCGCCCACAACTCTTTGTGTTCTACTCGTGCATATAACATCTACGCATAGACTTGGCTCTGATGCCACTGTTGGGGAACGCAGTATTTTCAAAAAAAATCCTACGATCACGCAAGATCTATCTAGGTGATGCATGGCAACGAGAGGGGAGAGTGTGTCCACGTACCCTCGTAGACCGTAAGCGGAAGCGTTCGTTAACACAATTGATGTAGTCGAATGTCTTCACGATCCAACCAATCCAAGCACTAAACATACGGCACCTCCGCGTTCAGCACACGTTCAGCTCGATGACGTCCCTTGTACTCTTGATCCAGTTGAGGCCGAGGAAGAATTTCGTCAGCACGACGGCGTGGCAACGGTGATGATGAAGTTAGTGGCGCAGGGCTTCGCCTAAGCACTACGATGATATGACCGAGGTGTGTAATTGTGGAGGGGGGCACCGCACATGGCTAAAAGATCAACTTGTGTGTCTATGGGGTGCCCCTTGGCCACGTATATAAAGGAGGGGAGGAAAGAGGTGGCCATCCTAAGGGGGGCGCACCAGGTGTGGGGAATCCTACTAGGACTCCTCAGTCCAAGTAGGATTCCCCTCCTCTTTCCTATTCCTAGTAGGAGAAGGAGGGAAGGAGGAGGAGGAGAGAAGGAAAGGGGGGCGCCCCCCCCCCCTAGTCCAATTCGGTTTGTGCTAGGGGGGCGCGTGCCACTCCTTGGCCTGCCTCCTCTCTTCCACCACTAGGCCCATGAGGCCCAATAACTACCCGGGGAGGGTTCCGATAACCCCCGGTACTCCGAAACTTATCCGAAACGACCCCAACCATTCTGGTGTTCTAATGTAGCCTTCCAATATATGAATCTTTATGTCTCGACCATTTAGAGACTCCTCGTCATGTCTGTGATCTCATCTGGGACTCCTAATAAACTTCGGTCATCAAAACATATAACTCTTAATACAAATCGTCATCGAACGTTAAGCGTGTAGACCCTACGGATTCGAGAACTATGTAACATGACCGAGACACATCTCTGGTCAATGACCAATAGCGGAACCTGGATGCTCATATTGGCTCCTACATATTCTACAAAGATCTTTATCGGTCAAACCGCATAACAACATACGTTGTTCCCTTTGTCATCGGTATGTTACTTGCCCGAGATTCAATCGTCGGTATCATCATACCTAGTTCAATCTCGTTACCGGCAAGTCTCTTTAGTCGTTACATAATACTTTTTTTGAAAATTTGTTCCGTAATACTTCATCCCGCAACTAACTCATTAGTCACAATGCTTGCAAGGCTTATAGTGATGAGTATTACCGAGAGGGCCCAGAGATACCTCTCCGAAACACGGAGTGACAAATCCTAATCTCGATCTATGCCAACCCAACAAACACCTTCGGAGACACCTGTAGAGCACCTTTATAATCACCCATTTACGTTGTGACGTTTGGTAGCACACATAGTGTTCCTTCGGTATTCGGGAGTTGCATAATCTCATAGTCTGAGGAACATGTATAAGTCATGAAGAAAGCAGTAACAATAAAACTGTAACGATCATAATGCTAAGCTAACGGATGGGTCATGTCCATCACATCATTCTCCTAATGATGCGACCCCGTTCATCAAATGACAACACATGTCTATGGTTAGGAAACATAATCATCTTTGATTAACGAGCTAGTCAAGTAGAGGCATACTAGGGACAATATGTTTTGTCTATGTATTCACACATGTACTAAGTTTCCGGTTAATACAATTCTAGCATGAATAATAAACATTTATCATGAAATAATTAAATAAATAATAACTTTATTATTGCCTCTAGGGCATATTTCCTTCAAGGGGTGCCAGTGGTGACGGGTGCACCCATGGCGGCGAGAGGGGTCGCGGCAGCGGCGGGGCCGGCCGAGCCGCCGGCGGAAGGGGTGACGGGCGAGGAGGACGTCGAGCCCATCGTAGGGGTGGCATTGCCAGCCGGGGTGGCGGGCGGGGTGCCCACCAGCTCAACCTCGGAGGCCCTGTCAGACTCGACCTCAGGGGAGGGAGTCGAGAAACCGGGTGGTGGCGGTAGAAGGCGTCGTGCCGGGGGGCGCTGGGGGTGGCCGTCGCGCATCGCTCCAGGAAGGGGACGCGGGGGACGGCACCGAAGGAGCCGAAGCCGGAGGAACCTGAAAAAAAGGGAACACCATCTCGACAAAGTACACGTGCCTCGAGGTATACACATGATGAGTGACAGGATCATAGCACCGGTAACCTTTGGTAGGAGGGTAGCCAAGGAAGATGCACGGGACGGAACGTGGTGCGAGTTTGTGTGGCGTGGTGGACGTGGTGCTAGGATAACACGAGACACCCAAATATGCGAAGACTGTCCTAGGATGGTGGTGTACCGAAGAGAAGGTGGTGAGGAGCGTAGTTCCACCGAGGACGACACTGACGAATGTTAACTAAAAGAGTGGCGGTGGCGAGAGCATTGGGCCAAAACCGAGCGGGCACATCGGAGTGAAAGAGGAACGTGCGAATGTAGTCATTAAGAGTGCAAAGAATGCGCTTGGCATGGTCGTTCTGCTGTGAAGTGTAAGGGCAAGTTAGACGAAAGATGGTGTCGTGAGAGGCGAGAAGTGTGTGGAGAGCGACGTTGTCAAACTCTCTTCCGTTATCAGTTTGGAGTGCAAGCATGGGGCGACCGAACTGGGTGGTGACATAGGAATAAAAGACGGTGAGTGTGGCTAAAGCATCGGATTTACGACGAAGAGGAAAAGTCCACACATAGTGAGAATAATCATCTAAAATCACTAAGTAGTATAGATAGTCTGTGTTACTCGCAACAGGAGACGTCCAAACATCACTTTGAAGCAACTAAAATGTAAAAGTGGAAACTTAAGTAGACGCACTAAAGGGAAGACGCACGTGCTTGCCCAAATGACAAGCCTCACAAGTATGCTCGTCGAGCTTATTACATGAGAAAGAAAAACTCCTAAGAATCTGATGCAAAACAGCGGGGTTGGGGTGGCCCAAGTGAGCATGCCAAAGGTCGACACCGGCGGCGAGAGCGACGGGTGTGGAAGTGGAGGCGTCAGCGTGCACGGGATAAAGCTCATCAGGGCTATCACATCGGTGAAGCACCATCCGGGTACGGGCGTCCTTCACAGAAAACCCAACACCGTCAATTCAACAGTAAGAGGATTCTCACGAGTAAGACGACGAACGGAGACTAAACTAGTGACTAAGTCAGGTGAAATAAGGACATTAAACATAGTGATAGGTGCGGAACTAGAAGGAAAACTAGTGCTACCGACATGTGTGATAGGTAAAGAAGAATCATTGCCAATGGTGATACGAGTGGGAGTGTTAACTGGAGCAGAAGAGGATAGGCTATCGGGATGAGCTGTCATGTGCGCAGTAGCACCCGAGTCCATGTACCAGTCGCCTCCACCTCCGCAGTGACTCGGCGACGGCGCCGAGTGTAGGACGGCCGGGAGGGCGGCGTCCCACGGTGTAGGAACCGGCGACGCCAGCTGGCCTCCATAGGGTGGCGCCTGAGCGGGCGCGCCGTAGCCACCGAGAGGTGGCGGAGCGAGCGGAGCACGTAGGGCTGGTAGGGGGCGCCAAGGAACGCCTGGTGGCCCGCGGGACGAGGACTAAGGAGACCAGATGCGGGGGGCGCGGGGAAGTAGCCGGCCGGCGCGGGCGACGCGGGCTGACGAGGCGCAGCTGGGCCGGCGAACGGGTTCGACGAGCGGGTGGTGGAGGATCCCGGGGAAGACATGGCGGCGCGGCTAGGGTCTTTTTTGTAGTGGAGAAAGGAGACGGGGAGCCGCGGCAGGAGAAGGTGCGGCTGGCGGCGGCTAGCGCGAGGGAAGGGGCGCGAGCGGCGACGGCGGCTGGCGCGAGCGGTGGCTGGCGCGAGGGAAGGAGCGCGAGCTGCGGCAGCGGGAGATGAGGAGCGGTGGCGGCGCGCGCAACGGGAGGCGCAGGCAGCGGCGGCTGGCGCGAGGGGAGGGGTGCGAGCGGCGACGGCGGCGCCGGCGGCGGAGCGGAAGCGAGGAAAGTAACCTAAAAAACCGATACCATGTAGATGGAGAGATTCGCAATACAATGAAGGTTGTATTGATGGGGTGCTGGTGCACGTATATATAATACAGGGAAGGCCTCTACCTCAACTATACAAAATTAGGAGATGTGTCACAACTCCAATACACATGCAATACAAAATACATACTCAACCCGTTCGATGGGTCTTGCTCACACAAAAGTCTCATCTGCTGCGCATGTCAGGTGAAAAAAATGCGCGACTATACTGAATGATCTACATGAGCCTGAAATCATTATACGGCTCATACATATTTAAGTTGCACGAAACACGCAAGAACATGCTGTGTGGATTCCAGCCGCGCATAGCCGCATGTCCACTCGCGGTTATTCAAGACGACTAGGACGTGAGCTTAACGCGAGTTACGCATGTCCACTCGCGATTATTCAAGACGACTAGGAGGTGAGCTTAACGCGAGTTACAGAGAAACTCTAGCCCTACCCCCTAAAATTTAACTCCCTATTTCATCTTCCCAAATAAGTCCTCCAATTTTGAAGTCAAATTTCTGTGCACCTCCTTTCCGTAAATTTAACTCCCTAAATCCTCATATACACAATGACAACTGGCCCAAATCTTTCGCCTCCTTGGTTCAACTTTCTCTCCAACCACGACCTCGGCGGCTTGGTTTGGAGTTTCCTATCAGAATTGCCAACAAGCGCGACGAGAAATGACATGTATGTGCTACAAAGGCTGCTAGACATGCTAGCACAACACAAGGGGCAGCAATTATTTAACACGCCCCTACTTTCTTTTAGAACTAATTAACATACCTCTACCCTCATGACATGAGGAACATTGTTTCTATTTAAGCATCAAACATATCAGGAAACATTCTGAGTTCTGGTGGAGATACAGTTTAATACCAACTAATTCATAAAATACTGCACCAGTCCTAAAGTTGATGAGCTTAGATGCACTTCTGAAGAAACTGTATTAGTTTCTCTACCGGAGCACTTTTCCTCACAAGAAAGCAGACATGCATCTAAATGGCACTCCTATCAGATGGGCATTAAAATGCCGAGCGCCCTTTAGGGTCTGACGACGGATTAGTGGAGTGGCTTGACCTTTTCCTCCTGAGGGTATTCCAGGTGAAGCTACCACCCTGCTGCAAACCACCGGCGGTGACTTCATCTTCGTCGTTGTCGTCTTCATTCTCATCCTTGCTGTAGGAAGAAACTCCAGGTCTTCCTTTCTCTGGTGTCCAGGTTGAGTTGCCTGCGCCATCGGCGCTTTCAGAATATTTGAGCCTTTTTGCCCTATCATGTAAATCAACCTCCTGTATATCGGATAAATAAGCACTCCGTTTTGCTCTTGGAGTCATCTTTGGGATGTCTTCGTATACCTCGTCAGATTTCATCCATTGATCAACATAAGAGTCCGAATAGACAACCTCCTTTCTTCGCCTCTTTGTGTTTATCACAGGATTTTTGGCTTCTTCCGCAAGGAGCTTCTCAGCTAAGGTTTCACTGATATCAAAAACCCATTCTGGGACCTCAGGTCCCTGCATCAGCCTGGATTTATAGTTTTCTCGTCGTCGCCTCTCTTCATCCATCTTCTCAAATAACCAGAACTCCTCCTCAGTTCGAGCAGCCAAACGATTTATTTCACGCTCACTAGGGATGTCAGTTCCAAGTGTACTAGTTCCTCTCTTCAAGATCTCCTGCAGCAACGCTTTCCTATCCTGAGCTGCACGAGAGATCAATACAATATTTTTGTGAGTTCCAAATTTGAATACATCACGGAGAAAAGAGGTACAGGAACAGGACAGCCAGCAATGGCATACAAACCTGTGGAGGTGTTGTTGAACAACCCAGCCTGGATAACTTTTGCATCAATACCCATCTTCTGTTTTGCACGATCCAAGATCTCTTCTTCAATTGATCCAACACTAACAAGAACAAATACACGCACTTCATTTTTCTGTCCTATACGATGAGCACGGTCTTCAGCTTGCTGATCCATCTGAGGATTCCAATCACTATCAAAAATAATAACTGTATCTGCAGTCTGCAAGTTCAATCCAAGGCCTCCAGCTCGTGTGCTGAGAAGAAAAATGAAGTACTCTGAGTCCTTCTTATTAAAATCTGCCAATAATTTCCCTCGTTCTTCAGTTTTCGTTGATCCATCAAGCCTCATATACTTGAAATTGTACATCTGCAAATATACTTCCAAAATATTAAGCAATCTTGTCATCTGAGAAAAAAGCAGAACCCTGTGACCAGCCCTATGCAGTTTTGGAAGTAGCCGATCGAGCAATTCAAACTTCCCTGATGCTCTAACAATCTCCTCGCGCTGATACATGTTATATTGCTCTACAAATAAGTAAGGATGATTGCAGCACTTCCTAAGCTGCATCGATAGGTTTGCCACAGCCTTTGGTTTGAGTCCTGCACATGCACATATTTGACAATAAAGAAGTGCTTCTATTCAAGAAAGATACAAGGACAATTTAAATGCAAATATGCAATACAGGCAGGAATCCCTTGCTGGCTCTCAATGGTGGGCACGCATGGCTGTGTCACCAAGCACCTGATTAGGCTCCCACCTTCCACTTAAGAATATATCATCGGTCGGTTTATTATTATTTTCAAGATGCAGTGCAGGCACAAGGACAATACTATGCATTATATATGCCATCAATACAAAAGAAGACCAAGTTTGCATTGACACTATAGCATGAGTTTGAAATTTTATGCACAGCTTTCTCCAAGGATCGATCAAACATTACAAATTTATTCAGTCAGAAGTACTTCCTCGAGGGAAGAAAGAATTGGAAGTAAAACGTACCAGATCCTAGGGCAACCTTTCCCTTGCTTGCGACTTGCTCGTAGTATGCTTTTTGCCAAGCTGAAAAGTCACACTTCAGTATTACTTGTGTTTTTGAAGGGAGATACTTTTCCACTTCATCTTTTTTCCTACGGAGCAAAAATGGACGCAAAACCTGGGCAAATAGCAAGAGCAAATGAATAAATATAAAAATCCCAAATATCAGAAGTAATCTTAATTTCATGTGTCACACGTGCTTACACACCGGTTGGTTCCATTGAACCGAAAAGGTGTGAATGCCAGAGAAGTGGAGGTACAAATATCATTATATCAACATGTAAGCTTGTTAAAATCACTGAGTGACTGAGGGTGGATTGGGCAAGCATTACTCACTTGATGCAAACGATGTATGATCAATAGCTCTTCCTCATCATTAATGCTAACATCACATGCAAACGGTGCATTAAACCATTCCTCAAAATTCCCAGATGAATTAAAAATATTTGGCAGAATAAAGTTGAGCAATGACCACAGCTCCTGTAGGCTATTTTGGATTGGAGTGCCAGTCAAAAGTAGTCTGCGGCGGATCAAATATCTACAAGAAAGTATCAGCAATCTATAAGTCAGATTCACAAAAGGTCGAGATAAAACTTAACACTTCAGCCAATAAGGACGAACAAAAAGGTTAAATCACAGAAAAGATGAAGGAAAATGAGGCTTCAACAGAAAATTGGGAAGTGGGAATAAGCAAGTAGCCATGAAGCAAAGAGACACTGAAATGTAATGGAAGTTATTCATCTTGATCAAGATATTCTCAAGAAAAAAATATTTTTCATACAGAAAGATAAATATTTACGGGGCTACCTGGATAAACAATATGGTGACTACTTTATCAATTATCAGTTGGGACCATACTGTTGATACAGATAACAGAGCTGTTAAGAAAAATAGACACTGGTTTTCATTTGGTG
>NC_041381.1:153539000-153545417 GCF_002162155.2 Triticum dicoccoides
TGTCTGCCCACAAGCCATCAGATTTTCTTGTACAGTTGGATGCACTCCCATTCAATGTTATTTTCAGCCTTTAACTCACTTTGCTTAAAATATAAGGATAAATGCTTGTACCTTAAGTTTAAAAATCGGGTGCGTTTGGTTTGAGCCCAAGCTGCCCTACCAAAATTTGGCTAGCCAATATTGGTCAAGGAAGTTGCCCATGCTTTGATCAATGTTGGCAAGAAAAATGAACTAGAATTAGCTAGAGGGGATAGGCATGCCAAACTATTGGTACGGTTGGTTTTGGTGATCATCCAAACATACCCTTATACCCAAAGGAAATATGCCTGGTTTTTATGCGAACACGGAGAGAAGACATAATGCTTGTGTACAAAGTAACCTTTTATATTCTATAAAGAACACGGTCACAATTTCCTTAATTGTACTGTTAGCTACTCACGTAAGACTAATAAAACACATGTTTCGGTTGTGTGCACAGGTCTAACCTGCTAAATAGCCTGTCTGAAGACCACAAACTCCAGTATGTAAGTTCCACGAACTATGATATGAACTTATTTCTAAAATATGTACATTTCAAAAAGGCATGCCTATTAACTTCTGTTCTATACACATGATTATACTTTTTCACAAATTTGTGCACACGTACAACATGATTTTGTGAGAAACCTTTGAATAAGTTCAGGTCGTGTCCTAGTCATACTAAGTTTTAACTTTGCTCTTTCTTGCTGATGAAGGGAGAGATCCGTACTTATTTTAACAAACCAATTTATTGTTTGAAGAGTGTAATAACTGACAGGATAAGGTGCTTTTGAGGCTCAATTTGCCAATGCCACCTTATCGGAAGAGGAATGGAAGCTTCATACTGGTCAGCAGCACCAGCCTTGGTTTCTGAGACCTAATACTATAAACAAAGCTGAAAGGTTGGACTTTTTCAACGGCTGTGACTGATACAAACGTGAACTGAACAGAAGACAGGTTGAATAGAATGTATCGGTTGACTGGGGGAGGTTGTGGAAACAAAGTTGGGGCAGGATCGGCAAAGAAGGAAAAAAAAGAGGAATACTGGAGGTTTATTGCTTGCATCCCTCAATAGAGTACAGGCCCTGCCTTTAATACGGCAGACTGAACATGCTGCACGAGTTCTATGTCTAATTCTATCTTGGGACTCTTTTAACCAGTTACTTTCCTAAACTAATCTAATCTTTCTTCTGGACTACAATATTATTCTTATTCAGACAATAATTCATCTCTTTTTTTTTTAGGGACGGACAATAATTCATCTTTAATGAACTCAAATTCTATCATCTTTCCGCTGTGGCTGTTCCGCAACAGATATTTTCAAGTTTTCTACTCCCTCTGTACCGAAATACATGTCGCTGGAGTAGCTAAACTTCAGCTACTCCAGCGACATGTATTTTGGTACAGAGGGAGTATATGACAATGAGTTATGGAGTCACTAGCGCACAGAGCCATCCTCCGACAGAGGTGCAAGTGATCACATAGAAGAAGCTTCACCAGAGTAAAGGAAAAAAAAGTAACTTATGACCAAAGTGTGTACCCGGAAACTAGTGTGCGAGCAAGAGCACATTCATGATTTTTCAAGCGATGTCCTTCATCAACTATCAAATAGTGCCAGTGAACCTTCTTCAGGAACTTCTTATCTTTCAGTATCAAATCATAGTGTGTGAGCAGAACATTAAATTGTCCTCCAAAATTTGTTTCCCTGAGAGATTTCCTCTCATCTGGACGACCATCATACAGAATTGTACCAATACTGCAAACGACGAGCATATCAGAGTTAGGTTACTTCAATTTATAGCAGGACAACATAGAAATACTGATCAAGCAAATTCCAGTGAAACAATACCTGGGAGCCCATGTTTTGAACTCATTAGACCAGTTTGGTAGTACTGCTTTGGGAGCTACTATTAAGTGAGGTCCTGTGACCTCCTTCTTTTCCAAAAGATAAGCGATCAAAGCTATGGTCTGAATTGTTTTCCCCAAACCCATTTCATCAGCCAGAATGCCATTCAAATTGTTGTTGAATAAAGAAAGCATCCATTGGAGACCCTCTAACTGATATGGTCTCAACTCCCCACCTACAAGGGCTGACGGTTGTTCTGTTACCTGTAAATCCAAAACAGTAGAAAGAAACATTAGTTGCCCCAGAAGTGGAAACATAACAAATTGTATTGTAAGAACAAAATGGCAAAAACAAATTAACAGAACACCATAATACTGAAAATTTTCATTCATGGACCACTGAGCAGCAAAATTAGATCCAAATAAACTGGGACCATCAGTTATTGCAAACAGGCAATAAATTCTTCTGCAGAAAAATCCCCACATTACATGATTATAACACACTAATTATGAGCAGATGATCTCGCAGAATCAAGAATTCATATAATTTATTTAAGCCAGTAGGCATCTAGTAGCAGTAGGGCGCTACCCACTGTATAGCAGTAGGGCTCTACCCACTGTATTATGGACAATAATATTATATACCATCATCACGAATCCCAGGGGGGCATAACATGAGTGCAGCCAAAAGGTTAATTTGTATTTGATCACACAATCTTACTTGCCATGCTACCAGATTATACGGCACTAGTTGCATAGCATATAGAAATCGATTAAAACTGTGAGACCGAGACAACATCTCAAGCATCAAGTTACTAAATACTCCCTCCGTCCCAAATTACTTGTCGCAGAAATGGATAGATATTGATGTATTTAGAACTTTAAATACGTCTAGATACATCCATTTCTCCGACAGGTAATTCCGGACGGAGGGAGTATATGGCTAAAAGTCGAGCTTCAATCTACCTTCTCTTCGATGGAATGGACAGTAGAATCAAGCCTACGGCCAGCAGCATTAAATTTACTAGTATTTGCAGAACCGTGTGTATCTGCATCATCATCTGAAGGAGACTCCTCAGGGGATTCATCAGATTCTGAGTCTTCAGACCCTTCAGGACGACTAACATGCTCAGCATCTTTTTGTCGCTGTACAGCTTTCCCAATTCCTTCTAGAAGCTCATTTGTCTTATCAAGGAGCATCGTCAGCCGTTCATTCTTGCTCTCCTCAACCATCCGCATATACGCTTCTTGATCACCTGCTTTCAAAACTTGTAACCTACTTTTTTCAAGTCGATTGATACGCTGGCGCGCCCGGACATGCCATGCCTACATTTAACAAGTAAAGAAAAAGAAGTTCACGCATCCTTAGATTAGCAAATCAAGGAAATATAATGGGCAGAATAAACACAATGGCGTTCTAATAAAAAAACTTAAAGGGCGGAAGGAGGCGATAAACATCTTATCTTAAGGCTTGACCATAAACATCCACAAAAAGCATGATATCTCTTGGGCATTACAACATGCACAACACATTTCATCAGATATCTTTTTTATCTGTTGTAAATTCTAATGATTTCATGTATGCTACTACGATGTCCATCTTTCATGTTGCAACCAGCATCAAAAATATCATTCAAAATCATGGCATGGCTAACTGAAGCAAGACAATTGCAGATAGACCAATAGATACAGCATAAAAAAAATTGTAGAGTGATGCTAGAAAAAGCATTTATCCCTATGGGAGGCTCATCACTCATGAAATGGTGTTGCAGACATATCAATGAATATTGGAGAAAATAGCTAAATTAAGAAAGCCCTCTAAATATAACAACTAGAAACTTTTGATGCATTGTTCACACCTACCAGAAACTGACAATATCAGGTTATTGCTATCAGCAAATAAGGCGTGTTTCAAATAAACATCACGAGATAAAAGAGAATCATCAGCAGAGCCGAGTTTGTAAACAAATAGGATGAGCTAATAAATCCAGTGAAGACACAAAATTAGGTGATACATTGACCATCTTGTTTGCTAATTCTGAAATAAGGAAACAAATCAAACCATACCTGAACTCCATCATTACGTTGCTTTCTTCGTTTGTAAGTAGCCGATGTTTGCACTTGATATTCCCTAGCAGCATTAAGAATTTCTGTAAAAAATCTTCTCTTCCTGGTCTCAGCCTGGTTCTTTTCCTCCTCTTCAAGCTTTGAGATCCTCTGAAGTTTGTGAACACAAAAAATGAAAATCAAGATTTCAGTTGTATAAAAATTGTCAAAACTGAATATCAAATATGTGAGAAAAAACCTCGGTGAATCTCTTTTTGCGATGGATATCATCGGTATCCATTGAAAAACCATCCCCTATTCCATACATGGTAAAAGGATATCGTATCCTCATCATCCCCCAGTCAAACAATTGCCTCTCAGGATGCGCACATTTCTTGTGTAGCCAGTATTCAGCATTGACATCAGACCGTACTTTCTTCTGCAAGTCTAGTAACTGCAAGTATACAATTAAGTTAATCAATGGTCATCAATACAATAACTCAGCGCCACTATTATACTTCTATATATAGATCTATAGATGCCATGCACATGTTATACTTCACTTCACTTCATAATCACAATGATGCATTATGAAATATATATATAAACAACATAATACACAGTTGATTGTTCATACTACTATTTAGCAAACAAGATATGGTGCACAACAACTTGCCATATTACACTACTCATTCCTATAACTGGAATAGGTCTTGAAAGTTATAGATGTCCTTTGTGCCAAACAACTCAAATATTGTTCATGTGCCCCGATCAATGAGGAAATAGACAATAAAAGATCACATCTGTAATTATCTTTCTCTGTGTTGGAGCATTATCATATTAGAACAACAATAGCTACCAGCCTCCCACAGTAATGAGTACATCAATCAAATGTTCCATTCAGAAGCATGAATACATTTACATTACCACCTGGGAAACACGGATACAGTTGGGAACCAGTGTGTCAGGGGTTGGATACGTCCTGATACCCCGAGATACATATCCTCATACATATCAGCCACTTCTCTATTTTTCAAATAATAAAAATAACCCAAACGCTAGAAAGCGAGCGAGCGCGATGGAGCGCCCGCCGTCCATCGTTTCGTGAGATCGCGCCACGTGGGGAGGGGTGGGCGAAGCGGTGGCTTCTTTTGCCGTTTCCGTTTCTTCTTTTTTTTGCGAGACGCGCCGCTCACTGTTTTCTTTCCAGGTCACGCACTCGCCGGCAATTCCCCTTTCTCTTCCCTACTGAAATTCTAGGGTTGCCGGCACCTAGTCCCTGGCGCGACCCTGCGCAGCAGAGCGACACAGCCGCACCATCCACCAGACGCGGCACTGCGCAGTGGACCGACATCGAGCATGGTGGATCAGGGAGCGGAGGGATGAGCCCGCGAGCGTGCGTGAAGAAATTGGATGGCAGCCGGCTCCTGGGGGACCTGCGATTCATGCAGTACATCGCCATCCCAAGGTTAGTTTCGTTCTGTACCCTCCTTCTAATCGCAGTAGAAGATGAGTTCGTCGACTCGCGGTGCGGGAGTGACTACTCACACGGGGCATGAGGAAGGGTGTGGGGAGGGAGGGAGGTACCAGGCTCAGGGTAGGTGCTGCAAGGGGGATGGGGGGAGGCGAACAATGAGAACTCTCACAGTTTTTTGGATGATTCCGGGGGGATTGATTCGAGGTGCTGCTAGGGAAACTGCTGGGGACCACGTACTGGTGCGAGGTACAGGAGAGGTAGTGAATCCTCACGCACTGCTAGGAACTTTTGTCAACAATTTTTTTGCGAAGTTGCCACTACATAGATTTCTCACGTGCTGCTAGGAATTTTTCCGTCCATCATCTTGTTGTTAAGTTGCCTGCAACAAAGATTTATCACGCATTGCTAGGAATTTTTCCCAAATTTTTTGTATTAAATTGCCTGCAAATTTATACATGCAAAGAAGCTAAATTTAGGAACACTGGGTGCCAGAACGTACGAACTTGTGAGAGCTTTCTCCAACTATTGCCGGTTCTATGGTGCCTAACAGCACTCCTAATTCGCCCAAGGATGCTCCTCCAAGTTGCCTAAAAATATGTAGTTTGTGAATCTGCATCGGTGCATCCCCTGGTGCCTGACAGCTGTACTTTTTGAGCCTTTTAGAAAAGTTTGAAGTAGAAAATCAGCAGTCATTATTCAGTGCCAAGTTAGAATCAACAACTTAAATCAATCCAAAATCTAGTTGTTTCTTTTTTCTTAGGAATCATTGATGAAGTAATTTAAAGTGAGCAGGGAATGGCTAATAAGATGCCAGCATTTTGGGGTCATACCAGCATGTGGCACATTATTTTGTCATGTCGATTTTGGACTGAAAATCGATGAGCACAAACACCTGTAACCATTTTTGCGCACATGTTTGTTTTTTGAAGCAAAAAGAAGTGGACCTGGGCAAGGTTTCTGAACCATGGCTGGGCTCCCGTTTCCGGACCAGGACAATCTACTGTGTTAATTTCTCAGTTTATATTATTCTA
>NC_041381.1:153545816-153553901 GCF_002162155.2 Triticum dicoccoides
AAACCAGTAATCGCCAAGCCCTCCAACTAAAGTCGCTAAATCAATGAACAGAGTTCCCTAACTCTACGTTCCCAAGCTGCTAACCCCCCTCACTAATTTGCCCACCACACGTACTACGTTGCCTAAAACCAGCCAGCATATATAACTAAGTTGCCCGAACTCGGTTCGACTTAGCAGCTAACTTAGTCATGCCCTCACACACACAAGTCGTCTAAACCTGTGCAATAAGTCATGCTACCCTGCCAACCTAGCCGTTAGCCTTAGTCGCATCAGCATGCAAACTAAGTCGCCAAAACAGAAAACTAAAAGTCGGCTAACCTGCCAACCTAGCTACTTAGTCACGCTGCAATGCACACTAAGTAGCCAAAACTTAGAATCCTCACTCCTAATCAGCCTAACAATTTTGTGTTAAGTTGCCTGCCCATATTAATTCGCCTACCTACGCCCCTAATTCGCCTGCAACATAGAGTCCTCACTCCTAGTTCGCCTACTGAACGCTCCTAAATTCGCCTATCGACGCTCCTAATTTGCCTGCAACATGGAGTCATCACTCCTAGTTCGCCTACTGAAAGCTCCTAATTCACCTGCAACATAGAGTCCTCACTCCTAATTCACCTACTGAACGCTCCTAATTCACCTACTGAACACTTCTTATTTGCCTACTGATCGCTCTTAAATTTGCCTACTGATCGCTCCTAATTCGCCTATTGAACGCTCTTAAATTGGCCTACTGATCGCTCCTAATTCGTCTACTGAACGCCCCTAATTCGCATACTGAACGCTACTAAATTCACCTACCCAACTCTCATAATTTGCCTGCAACAGAGTCCTCACTCCTAATTCACCTACCGAATGTTCCTAATTTGCCTACAACACAGCTCACCCCCAATTCGCCTACCGAACATTACTAATTTGCCTGCAACATAGAGTCCTCACTCCTAGTTCGCCTGCCAAACGCTCCCCAAGTTGCCTACATACTTTTTAGAATGCATCAACACATATTGAGTTGCCTACAAATATGCACCAACACATATTAATTTGCCTACCAACACCGCTAACTTGGGAACTCTCACATATTCAACGGGGAAGGGAACTTAGATCCCGTAGATATGAAGCAACCACACTAACACTTAATGACAATTTTTTTGCCCATGGGAACACGTTTAAATTGCTTTTTCAAATCCTGATCTTGTGCGTGCGACTTCTTTGAGTTTTTGCTTCACACCATCTACTTTTTTTGTAGGGGCTAGGTGCAAGACATTAAGGGCATCTCCAGCAGTTTGTATGTTAGCTTCTTGGTAAAATATGCCATGTCATCAACCAACACCTTAACATACAACATCTCCAATGGGTTGTATCTAGTTTGCCCAATAGGATGTGAGATAATAAATAAAGTGCTCTCTCATTCTACATTGGAGCTTGTGCAAGGGGTGTTGGTTCATGTACATACAACCTTCCTCTCTTTCCTCATTTATTGCATGACACATCATCAAAAATCCTATGTGGCAAAGTCTACCAACAACTATCTTACAACCATTGAAGATGCCAATAGACAACAAGAATGGTCAGCAAGCTTTTGATTTTGTAGGAACTTGACGAAAATGTACAGCAAAACATTAGGTTTTACAGGGACAGGAACATGAAAAAAAATTACCATATTCAAAGCAAGTTTTCTGTAGTCCGGATCATGTGACAAGTTAAGAGACAACAACCGAATTGTTTACCCTTCTATTTTGCCTGCTCCTTCCCCCTGGTGTATAATATTGTTGCCCAGTTCTCTTTTTTGCTTTATGTATTCTTGGATAGAATAGGTCAAGGCGACCAGGGTGGGCGAAAGTGGGTTTTTCCTGTAATGAGGGTCCCGTGGTGCGGGGACCAGTTTGTTTTTTCTTTTGCGGCAGCTTGTAAGTGCTATAGGCAAATAACTTCCCTTTTCTGGATCTGGGAGGAGGTCACACGTGCACTTACCCAAAATAGATAGGCCGCTCCATCGCGCTAGGCAGCAAGCAATTGCTGTCTAGCAGCGTCCCAAAAATAATTCTGATACAGCTGTGATGCACCCCGATACCCGTCTGATACAGGAAAACCCAACCGCTCGATTCATACCACAAACGCACCCTGCCCATTCTCGACTCGTTCTCACACTCCCATGCCTCCATCTGACCTTAGTGCCACATGGCTAGTTAGATGTGCTAATCCCATACGTGCACAGTCGACAGAAAATCTAGGGTTCCTCCTCACGCCGCCTTTCTCCCTCTTCCTCTGTCCCTTGCTGCACTGATGGGAACCAGCCAGTGAAGCTCGATTTCTCGCGAGAGAAGCTCGATCCGTCGCCGAAATCAGTCGATTTGTCGTTGGAGGTTGAGTCCTCATCGGGGAGGATGAATCTTCACTGGGGAGGTTAAATCCTCGCCAGGGAGGTTGATTTCTCGCCTGCGAAACGGGATTCCTCACTGGAGAAGGCTGATTTCTCACCACAGCTCCCTCCAATGGTCGGAGGGCCGCCGCACTGGAGAAGAAGGATGGCTGCTGTCAGCCTCTCACCGCCAGATCCAAACCACCGCCGCAGATCCCTTCGCTGTCCGGAGCTGATCTGTCTCCGTCCAAGCCGCAGGTCAGTTTCCCCTTCTCCCTTCTCCCTCTCGAGTTGTTGTGTGCCGATTACTTCTTACCCCCCTTTTAAGGTCAGAAATGGCTATTCATTAAGCACTGGTAGCGACTGGTGGTTCTGGAGTTGGAAGCTCAAACTCAAATGCAGGCAGTGGAAGAGCCAATGCAGTCCACGGGTTGAATGCTGCTTGTGCGATTTCTCTAAATGACGATGGCACCAGTGGGAGGAAGAGAAGGGGTTCATTGGCTATTGAAGCAAGCTTCAATCAGGAAACTCACAGCAAGCTTTGCTGCTCTGATTGCTAGGAGTTCTATACTGCAGGTGGGTAATTTACAATGCAAAGTATTTAGTTACCATTTTTGCTAGGATGCTTTTAATAGCTTTCTATTTCATTTGTAGGCATGCCTTTTTAATCTTGGGGCGTTTGGACACTGGAGTTGGAGAACCAATAGACTTCTAGTATAAAAATCAGTAAATCACTAATCTCTCTATATATACGGTGGCGCTAAACCAAGCGAGCGCGCAAAGCTCTTATTCTACGCGTCGGTCGCTAATCACCGTGCCACCAAACCAGTGCAGTCTCACTCGGCTAATTGTGTGAGAGTAAAAGGAAGTAGAAAATATAGTAATTTATTTAATTTCGGTTACCATTCCACACGCCCCACCTCCGTCCCGTGGCTCCGTACCAACCCGCTAATCATGATGGTAAAACCGCATGCAAGAAAAAGTAACGAAATTAAATTGGTTACTGCTAGTCACACACAACACTCTGCTCCTCAAACCAGTCGTTCTTCTAATCCCAGTAAAATAGCCAGCAAAAATAGTAGTAGGGTTAAATATATTACTATGAGCCATGCACAACCCTCCATCTCGCAAACAAGACATTCTTCTAACCCTGGTAAAATAGCTGGCAAATATGGTAATGGAATTACCACAAGTTGCAAATATAGTAATGGAATTACCACAAGATGCAACTAAAACTAAGATGGATACTGCTAGTCACACACAACACTCTGCTCCGCAAACCATCCCGGTAAAATAGCAAGGAAAAATAGTAATAGAGTTACATCTATTACTATGTGCCATGCACAACTCTCTGTCTTGCAAACCAGCCATTCTTCTAACCCTGGTAAAATAGCTGGTAAATATGGTAATGGAATCACCACAAGTTACAAATATAGTAATGGAATCACCACAAGATGCAACTAAAACTAAGATGCAAATCAAAACCACACGATTATTTAGATGGTAATGTATTAAAGTTGTAGGTGCTAATTAATGTGTAGTGGAGCATCTAGTAAATATAGAAGATTTGTAGTAAATGACGTTGTGATGTACAAGGCTCTAGTTTTGCAAGATGGTAAATGGAACTAGTTTATATCATAATACAAGTTCTTGTCCTCATTATTACTGGCGTTACTACCATATGTATGCATGATTACTGTTTACATGCAAAACTGTACGCTCGAACATGTTCATTTTAGGTTACTATATATGGGCTAGGTGTGACGATCAGTTGTGACATGCGGTGGGGTACACTACAGGTTGGTTTGATCTTAACCAAACTGAGGGCGCCCGCATGATGGATCTGCACGCAGAATAAGTCAGTCTACGCGCTCACACAGTTTATATATGTTTTTTGGTATTAAGTATATATATACACACACACAAACATAGCACATATCTGTGTTTTTTATAAGGTGCTGTAGCATGGTATCGGTATTTGTATTTGTATGTTGGAGACCAATAGACTTCTAGTATAAACATGACTAACTTCTATAATAATATAAAGAGAGACACACATACACACAAACATAACCCATATGTGTTTTTTAAAAGGTGCCAGAGCATAGTATCGGCATTTGTATCTGTATCGCTGTAACTTGGTACAGATTTTCCCTGCATGCTTACTCGTCAAGTGTATCACTAAACCAAACACTACAACTAGTTTACAGGTATTTACAGGTATATTCCATGAAGACGTGAGGCCTGATTCACTCAAATAAGACACCAGGCCTGCTTGGCTAGCTGCCAGTTTTTGGCTTGCCAATATGTTGGCATACCCAGAAAGTAGTCATCCAAATGGTTTGCTTCCAAAAGAATTGGGAAATTGGCAGCCACCTTGTCTTTGCAAAATTTTGGCATTGCCAAACATATGGACCAAGCAATTGACAGCAAACCAATCACTACAATTTTGTACCAAAATTTGGCAGCAGGCAGTGCCAAAATATCGACTTACCAACATAAATGCCTTGGCAAAGTCGTTCCTATCGACCAAACATGCCAATATTTTATGAATAATGAAGTTGTTCGGAAAAAAAAAGGGACAGCAGTGTATTATAAAACCAGCATACTTCAGCTTATAACATTTATCAATAACCATCAAGCAATTATCTACACAAATATTAGATGGTCAGGAGAAAAGAGAAACTATCACAAAGAAGAAAACCATGTAGTGGGAAGTGTAAGCATGTAAAGCAGAAAAATGCAATGCCTGGAAAATCATTGGTCCCAATAGACATTGCATTTACCTTGAGCCCATATAATTCGAGTAAACACTTCATTTGCAAATCTTCACCCCTAGTAGATGGTAACCCTGGCACATAACAAGAAACGAAACTGGCATTGGTGTACATAACTTATTAAATAACTAAATAAGTTTAGAAAAGTTGAGAAGTACTCTAAAAAGCAGCTGCAAAAAAATGCAAGTACAGGAAAATCGTGTTGTGGACATGCCCAATAGTAAGCATCCACTAGAAATCATGTTTGAGACGTGCAATTACAAGAGTGTGAACACAGAAATGGACATACAAGATTCTAAAAAAACCAAAAACATCAATCCTACCCTTTTGCACCATCTTAGCCATTTTCAGAAGGTCAATTGCAGAACCAACTTTTTATATGCAAATTAAGATAAGCAAAGATACAGAACAGAAGATAAAACATAAAGATAAGTACTAAACCAAAATAACCAAGGACCTTCGTAATACAGAAAGACAAGGTGAAAGCAGGATAAGTACTAATGCTAAAAGCCTAATACAGTATTGATTTACTACAGAAAATGGAACTCAGAAAACTAATCAGGTAACAAGACACTGAAGGAGTTAATATCTGACCTTCGAGTTCAGATAACCGATGCTGGATGCAGGTATTGAAGCGTTCTTCTTTTAAAGCAGTCAACTTTGAGGACGACATGTGCGTCATTTGGTTTCTATATATAGAATCTTCAAGCTCTTGAATCAAGGTGGCTTCCTAAGAGGTAGAGGAAAAGGCCAGTTAAAGAATATTAACAAACCCTAAACCTCTAATAATAATAGAAGAAAAGAGATAATATTTATGCCACTCGTTGTGTTCCTCCTTCTAGCATTACGTGTTTCTCTAGCCATTGTCATGTGGTCCAAGCCAAACAACCATCAACAGAAAGAATAAAAGAAAATTCAGAAGTGTATCAAGAAAATGCCAGATAATCAAGAAAAAAATCATGGATTGATCTGGACTGGAACTTCAGAAGAAGAAGATCAGTCTTAAACTTGTGTAGAAAAGTGACTCCAGAATTCTCCAGGTCATCCTGTATTTTTGTTTCTTATGAACTTCATGTGATTTTGTGGTGATTTCCTTCCTGGTAATTTCTTGTCAGGACAACAGAAAACTGGCATGGCTTTTTCCTAACCCAAGGTCGGGATCACAAACAGTGGCAGAAGGAGAAGTTTCTCGAAACAAGGGGGTGGGGGCAGAAGTATCTCAGATTAGTTATGACGGCAAACAACTTAACATATAAAGGAAGACAAGCAATTTATCCCATTTTCCATCTAACTCCCCTCATTAATGAAAATCAGTCTGATGGCAAGACAAAGTTCTCAAGGAAGTCCTAGATAAATATAGTGCATTTTGGAAATGAAGCTACATGTTTCTGATTCCATCGCGACATCAGAAGACCCTATCACCCAAACAAACAACATGATACCCAATCATCAAATGTCACTCAAGTTGTCCCAGCTGAGTGGCCAGCTAAATATATCTAGCACCAATCTTGTAGCCCCGGGATAATACAAGTTGATATGCCATAATCATGCGTTCATCTTAAAGAGAATCAAGAGGGCGTCAGACAGAGAAATTTACTAACCCACACGCATTACAAAGCGCCAAAAGCTAACGCTTCCAATTGCACAAAGATGCAGCCCGAGTCGAACCCAAAATCCGTAGCACGAAGCCACGAACCACAGTAATTAATTATTTGGGACCACAGCTAAATCTCGCCAATTCCACAAACCCTAGCCAAACCACGCACCAGACCAAACCCCGGCACCAGAGTCCCCATCGAGCTACACGACGCCAGAGCATCCAACCGAAACGCGCCGCATAGTGGAGAAGCACCGGCACGCACCTCGGCCGCATCGACGGCGTCAGCGGGATCCCCCTCTCCGCCTTCATCCCCGACCAGCGACGGGCCCTCAGCCCCTTCCTCCTCCTCCTGGTCCGCGTCTTCGCCGCCGTGGTAGATGGACGAGACCGCGCGCAGGACGGCGGGTGGAAGCGGGAGGTTGCGCGACAGAAGGTTGAGCGCCCCGATGAGGATCCTGGCCTGCTCCGCGTCGCCCCCGCCGGCCTCCTCGGGCGCGGCGACGGGCGGCGCGGGAGCTGGCGCGGCCACGGCCGCAGCCGCGTCCACGGACGCCGCCATCGCTAGGGTTTCCGCCTCCAGCCCGCGCGGAGCGGCGGAGGCGAGGCGGTGAGGCGGGGGCCTTCGTCCCCCGCTTCCCGGTTCAAATCGGAGCGCGGCAACGGCCGCTCGAAGCCTTTGCGGGGGCTGCCTTTACGACTGGAGAGGGGGGCTGTGTTATGTTTTCGCGCGGTGTTGTCAGAGGGGAGGGGGAGCTTCTTCGGCTTCGATGGATCGATCGGGGTCGGGGAGGCAGGCGGGCGGGCGCCGGGGCGGGGTGGCTCTGCGCTTCGGATGGGGAATTTAGGTTTTCCTTTTCTCTTTCGCTTTTGTTTTACTACGTCGGGATAATATACGCCAGATCGGGTCGGTTCGGGCCGGGTTGGATTTGCGGGACCGAACTGCGGGCCTAAGCCGGGCTAAGCCCAGGTCCACACCAGCTTCGCCATTTTCTGCGTGTGCGCTAAGGAGAACGCAGGTTATACTCAGAAAAACAAAATGGAGAACGCACGTGCTCCGTCGCCTGGTGAACGCCAAATGTACCGATTAAGTTGGACCGTGAATTCGTAAATCTCAAAATGATATGCCGACTCAGTCTTTTGGAGGTGTTCATAGGGGTAATGTATGCGTGTGTCCGTTCATAGGGGTGAGTGTATGCGTGTGTATATGAGCGCTTGTGTCTGTACTGATGTTAAAAAAAATTCTGTTTACATCAAAATATAATCAAATAAAAAATGTTAGTACTATAAAGTTATAGAACTTGAGTGAAAATGGAGATAATCAGTGGCAGGTGGGTTTTTTTGTGTTGGTCATT